>NC_053025.1:501323709-501561721 GCF_003073215.2 Triticum urartu
TTCATGCTTAGTAGTATTCATAGGCATGCAAGATTGGAGTGTGCTTAGTGCTCATGATGTAGAATGTGTTCATGGGCATGCTTGATATGTGCTGTGTTTGATGTTCATGCTTAGTAGTGTTCATAGGCATGCAAGATTCGTGTGTGCTTAGTGCTCATGATGTAGAATGTGTTCATGGGCATGGTAGATTGTGTTTGATATTCACGATTAATGCTCATGCGCAGCAATGTGTTCATGATGCTAGCCATATTGTTGTTGTCTTTGATGTTCTTGCTAAGTGTTCATGTGCATGTTATCTAGATTGGTGTGTGTTTCATGTTCATGTTTAGGGTTCATGGGCATGCTAGCTATATTGGTGTTGTGTTGTTTTTGTGAAGGAAATATGTCCTAGAGGCAATAATAAAGTTGTTATTTATATTTCCTTATATCATGATAAATGTTTATTATTCATGCTAGAATTGTATTAACTGGAAACTTAGTACATGTGTGAATACATAGACAAACAGAATGTCACTAGTATGCCTCTTCTTAACTAGCCCGTTAAATCAATGATGGTTATGTTTCCTAACCATAGACATGAGTTGTCATTTGATTAACGGGATCACATCACTAGAGAATGATGTGATTGACTTGACCCATCCGTTAGCTTAGCACGATGATCATTTAGTTTGTTGCTATTGCTTTCTCCATAACTTATACATGTTCCTATGACTATGAGATCATGCAACTCCCGAATACCGAAGAAACACTTTGTGTGCTACCAAACGTCACAACGTAACTGAGTGATTATAAAGGTGCTCTACAGGTGTCCCCGATGGTGTTTGTTGAGTTGGCATAGATCGAGATAAGGATTTGTCACTCCGATTGTCGAAGAGGTATCTCTGGGCCCTCTCGGTAATGTACATCACTATAAGCCTTGCAAGCAATGTAGCTAATGAGTTAGTTACGGGATGTAGCATTACGGAACGAGTAAAGAGACTTGTCGGTAACGAGATTGAACTAGGTATTAAGATACCGACGATCGAATCTCGGGCAAGTAACATACCGATGACAAAGGGAACAACGTATATTGTTATGCGGTTTGACCGATAAAGATCTTCATAGAATATGTGGAAGCCAATATGAACATCCAGGTTCTGCTATTGGTTATTGACCAGAGACGTGTCTCGGTCATGTCTGCATAGTTCTCGAACCTGTAGGGTTCGCACGCTTAACGTTCAGTGACGATCGGTATTATGAGTTTATATGTTTTGACGTACCGAAGGTTTTTCGAAGTCCTGGATATGATCACAGACATGACGAGGAGTCTCGAAATGGTAGAGACATAAAGATCGATATATTGGATGACTACGTTTGGACACCGGAATGGTTCCGGGTAAGTTCGGGCATTAACCGGAGTACCGGGGGTTACCGGAACCCCCCCGGGGAGTATATGGGCCCTAATGGGCTTTAGGGGAGAGAGGGAGGGGCTGCCTAGGGCAGGGCACGCGCCCCCCAAGGCCTAGTACGAATTGGACTAGGGGGGAGGGGCGGCGCCCCCTCCTTCCTTCTCTTCTCTCTTCCCTTTCCTTCTCTCCTACTCCTACTACATGGAAGGGGGGAATCCTACTCCCGGTGGGAGTAGGACTCCCCATGGCACGCCATAGTAGAGGGCTGACCCTCCCCCTCCTCCACTCCTTTATATACGGGGGAGGGGGGCACCCCATAGACACACAAGTTGATCATTGATCTCTTAGCCGTGTGCGGTGCCCCCCGCCACCATAATCCACCTCGGTCTTATCATAGCGGTGCTAGGCGAAGCCCTGTTCCGGTAGCATCATCATCACCATCATCACGCCGTCATGCTGACGAAGCTCTCCCTCCACACTCTGTTGGATCGTGAGTTCGTGGGACGTTACCGAGCCGAACGTTGATATGTCTCCAACGTATCTATAATTTTTGATTGCTCCATGCTATATTATCTACTCTTTTGGACTATATTGGGCTTTATTTTCCACTTTTATATTATTTTTGGGACTAACCTATTAACCGGAGGCCCAGCCCAGAATTGCTGTTTTTTGCCTATTTCAGTGTTTCGAAGAAATGGAATATCAAACGGAGTCCAAACGGAATAAAATCTTCGGGAACGTGATTTTCTCACCGAACGTGATCCAGGAGACTTGGACCCTGCTCCATGGAACAAAAGAGGCGGTCACGAGGGTGGGGGGCGCCCCCCCTAGGGCGTGCACCCTGCCTCATGGGCCCCTCGTTGCTCCTCCGGCGTACTTCTTCCTCCTATATATACACACGTACCCCCAAACGATCAGAACAGGAGCCAAAAACCTAATTCCACCGTCGCAACTTTCTGTACCCACGAGATCCCATCTTGGGGCCTGTTCCGGAGCTCCGCCGGAAGAGGGCCATCATCACAGAGGGCTTCTAAATCACCATAGCCTCTCCGATGAAGTGTGAGTAGTTTACCTCAGACCTTCGGGTCCATAGTTAGTAGCTAGATGGCTTCTTCTCTCTCTTTGAATCTCAATACAAAGTTCTCCCCCTCTCTCATGGATATCTATTCGATGTAATCTTCTTTTTGTGGTGTGTTTGTTGAGACCGATGAATTGTGGGTTTATGATCAAGTCTATCTATGAATAATATTTGAATCTTCTCTGAATTCTTTTATGTATGATTGGTTATCTTTGCAAGTCTCTTTGAATTATCCGTTTGGTTTGGCCAACTAGATTGGTAGTTCTTGCCATGGGAGAAGTGCTTAGCTTTGGGTTCGATCTTGCGGTGTCCTTACCCAGTGATAGAAGGGGCAGCAAGGCATGTATTGTATCGTTGCCATCGAGGATAACAAGATCGGGTTTATTTCATATTGCATGAATTTATCTCTCTACATCATCTCATCTTGCTTAAGGCGTTACTCTGTTTTAACTTAATACTCTAGATGCATGCTGGATAGCGGTCGATGAGTGGAGTAATAGTAGTAGATGCAGAATCGTTTCGATCTACTTGTCGCAGACGTGATGCCTATATACATGATCATGCCTAGATATTCTCGTAATTATGCACAATTCTATCAATTGCTCAACAGTAATTTGTTCACCCATCGTAGAATACTTATGCTCTTGAGAGAAGGCACTAGTGAAACCTATGGCCCCCGGGTCTATTCTCATCATATCAATCTCCATCACTTTAATATTGTTTTGCTATTTACTTTGCCTTTACTTTTTACCTTGCATCTTTATATCGAAAATACCAAAAATATTCTATCTATCAGATCTCACTCTCGTAAGTGACCGTGAAGGGCTTGACAACTCCTAATCGCGTTGGTTGCGAGTTGCTATCGCTTTGTGCAGGGACGAGGGACTTGAGCATGGCCTCCTACTGGATTGATACCTTGGTTCTCAAAAACTGAGGGAAATACTTATGCTACTCTGCCGCATCATCCCTTCCTCTTCGGGGAAAACCAACGCAAGCTCAAGACGTAGCAAACGTGTGCAGATCGCGGAGGTGCCGTACTTTCGGTACTAGGATCGGTCGATCGTGAAGACATACGACTACATCAACTGCGTTGTCATAACGCTTCCACTTACGGTCTACGAGGGTACGTGGACAACACTCTCCCCTCTTGTTGCTATGCATCACCATGATCTTGCGTATGCGTAGGATTTTTTTTTAAATTACTGCATTCCCCAACAGTGGCATCCGAGGCAGGTTTATGCGTAGATGTTATATGCACGTGTAGAACACAAAGGAGTTGTGGGCATGGGTATATACATATTTCTTGCCGTCACTAGTTGATTCTTGATTCAGCGGTATTGTTGGATGAAGCGGCCCAGACCGACATTACGCTTATGCGAGACTGGTTCTACCGACGTGCTTCGCACACAGGTTGCTGGTGGGCGTCAGTTTCTCCAACTTTAGTTGAATCGGATTCAATGAACAGGGTTCTTTCTGAAGATCAAAAAGCAATCACTATACCGCGTTGTGGTTTTTGATGCGTAGGTAAGAATGGTTCTTGCTTAGCTCATAGCAGCCACGTAAAACTTGCAACAACGAAGTAGAGGACGTCTAACTTGTTTTTGCATGGCATGTTGTGATGTGATATGGTCAAGACATGATGCTAAATTTTATTGTATGAGATGATCATGTTTTGTAACACAGTTATCGGCAAATGGCAGGAGCCATATGGTTGTCGCTTTATTGTATGAAATGAAATCGCCATGTAATTGCTTTACTTTATCACTAAGTGGTAGCGATAGTCGTAGAAGCAATAGTTGGCGAGACGACAACGATGCTTCGATGGAGATCAAGGTGTCAAGCCGGTGACAATGGTGATCATGACGGTGCTTTGGAGATGGAGATCAAAGGCACAAGATGATGATGGCCATATCATATCACTTATATTGATTGCATGTGATGTTTATACTTTATGCATCTTATTTTGCTTAGTTCGGCAGTAGCATTATAAGATGATCTCTCACTAAATTTCAAGGTATAAGTGTTCTCCCTGAGTATGCATCGTTGCTACAGTTCGTCGTGCCGAGACACCACGTGATGATCGGGTGTGATAAGCTCTACGTTCACATACAATGGGTGCAAGCCAGTTTTGCACACACAGAATACTCGGGTTAAACTTCACGAACCTAGCATATGCAGATATGGCCTCGGAACACTGAGACCGAAAGGTCGAGAGTGAATCATATAGTAGATATGATCAACATAGTGATGTTCACCATTGAAAACTACCCCATCTCACATGATGATCAGACATGGTTTAGTTGATATGGATCACGTGATCACTTAGATGATTAGAGAGATGTCTATCTAAGTGGGAGTTCTTAAGTAATTTGATTAATTGAACTTTAATTTATCATGAACTTAGTACCTGATAGTATTTTGCATGTCTATGTTGTTGTAGATAGATGGCCCGTGCTGTTGTTCCGTAGAATTTTAATGCGTTCCTAGAGAAAGCTAAGTTGAAAGATGATGATAGCAATTACACGGACTGGGTCCGTAACTTGAGGATTATCCTCATTGCTGCACAGAAGAATTACGTCCTGGAAGCACCGCTAGGTGACAAATCTGCTGCGGAGCAACGCCAGATGTTGTGAACACCTGGCAGAGCAAAGCTGATGACTACTCGATAGTTCAGTGTGCCATGCTTTACGGCTTAGAACCGAGACTTCAACGACGTTTTGAACGTCATGGAGCATATGAGATGTTCTAGGAGTTGAAGTTAATATTTCAAGCAAATGCCCGGATTGAGAGATATGAAGTCTCCAATAAGTTCTATAGCTGCAAGATGGAGGAGAATAGTTCTGTCAGTGAACATATACTCAGAATGTCGGGGTACCACAACCACTTGACTCAGCTGGGAGTTAATCTTCCTGATGATAGTGTCATTGACAGAGTTCTTCAATCACTTCCACCAAGCTACAAGAGCTTCGTGATGAACTATAATATGCAAGGGATGGATAAGATGATTCCTGAGCTCTTCGCAATGCTAAAAGCCACAAAGGTAGAAATCAAGAAGGAACATCAAGTGTTGATGGTCAACAAGACCACCAGTTTCAAGAAAAAGGGTAAAGGGAAGAAAGGGAACTTCAAGAAGAACAACAAGCCAGTTGCTGCTCAAGTGAAGAAACTGATACATCTCCAACGTATCTACAATTTTTTATTGTTCCATGCTATATTATATTATGTTTTGGACATTATTGGGCTTTATTATACACTTTTATATTATTTTTGGGACTAACCTATTAACCAGAGGCCTAGCCCAGAATTGCTGTTTTTTTGCCTATTTTAGGGTTTCGCAGAAAAAGAATATCAAACGGAGTCCAAACGGAATGAAACCTTCAGGAACGTGATTTTCAAAACGAACATGATCCAGAGGACCTGGACCCTACGTCAAGAAATCAACGAGGAAGGAACGAGGTAGGGGGGCGCGCCTACCCCCCAGGCGCGCCCTCCACCCTCGTGGACCCCCTGTTGCTCCACCGACATACTCCTTCCTCCTATATATACCTACGTACCCCCAAACTACCAGATATGGAGCCAAAACCCTAATTCCACCGCCGTAACTTTCTGTATCCACGAGATCCCATCTTGGGGCCTTTTCCGGAGCTCCACCGAAGGAGCCATCGATCACGGAGGGCTTCTACATCAACACCATAGCCTCTCCGATGAAGTGTGAGTAGTTTACTTCAGACCTACGGGTCCATAGTTATTAGCTAGATGGCTTCTTCTCTCTTTTTGGATGTCAATACAAAGTTCTCCCCCTCTCTTGTGAAGATCTATTCGATGTAATATTCTTTTGCGGTGTGTTTGTTGAGACCGATGAATTGTGGGTTTGTGACCAAGTTTATCTATGAACAATATTTGAATCTTCTCTGAATTCTTTTATGTATGATTGGTTATCTTTGCAAGTCTCTTTGAATTATCAGTTTGGTTTGGCCTACTAGATTGATCTTTCTTGCAATGGGAGAAGTGCTAGGCTTTGGGTTCAATCTTGCAGTGTCCTTTTCCAGTGACAGTAGGGGCAGCAAGGCACGTATTGTATTGTTGCCATCGAGGATAACAAGATGGGGTTTATATAATATTGCATGAGTTTATCCCTCTACATCATGTCATCTTGCTTAAAGCGTTACTCTGTTCTCTTGAACTTAATACTCTAGATGCATGCTGGATAGCGGTCGATGTGTGGAGTAATAGTAGTAGATGCAGGCAGGAGTCGGTCTACTTGTCTCGGACGTGATGCCTATATACATGATCATACCTAGATATTCTCATAACTATGCTCAATTCTGTCAATTGCTCAATAGTAATTTGTTCACCCACCATAAATACTTATGCTCTTGAGAGAAGCCACTAGTGAAACCTATGGCCCCCAGGTCTATCTTCCATCATATTAATCATCCAATACTTAGTTATTTCCTTTGCCATTTATTTTACTTTGCATCTTTTATTTCTCTTTACCATAAAAATACCAAAAATATTATCTTATCATATCTATCAGATCTCACTCTCGTAAGTGATTGTGTAGGGATTGACAACCCCTTATCGCGTTGGTTGCGAGGATTTATTTGTTTGTGTAGGTGCGAGGGACTTGTGCGTGGCCTCCTACTGGATTGATACCTTGGTTCTCAAAAACTGAGGGAAATACTTATGCTATTTTGTTGCATCACCCTTTCCTCTTCAAGGGAAAACCAACGCAAGTGCTCAAGAGGTAGCAAGAAGGATTTCTGGCGCCGTTGCCGGGGAGGTTCGCGCAAGACAAGTCAACATTTGGCTCCCGACAACGAGTCACTTGTGGCGCGTTTGCAAGTCAAGACATACCAAGTACCCATCACAAACCCTTATCTCCCGCATTACATTATTTGCCATTTGCCTCTCGTTTTCCTCTCCCCCACTTCACCCTTGCCGTTTTATTCGCCCTCTCTCTCTCCGTCCTCCATCTCTTTCTCTATTTGCCTCTTTTTGCCCGTTTCTTGTTCGCTTGTGTATTGGATTGCTTGCTTGTCATTATGGCTAGTCCCCTATCTTCTCCGTTGTCTTCCGAAAATGAAGTTCTTAATTTTAAGCACAGGGAAGGAGAAAACCTAAAAGACGCTTGGTATATAATTTGCAATGCTCAAAATAGATCTACTAGGAAGCAATCTACTTCTATTCTTCTTCGCAATTTTTATGTAGGTGCTATTCCTTGGCACAGATATGTCCTTGATACCATTACCGGAGGGAACTTCTTGGGTAGTGTAACACCCCGGATATGATTTACCTAATATGTAATCCAACTCTTGCCGTTTCCGGCGTTAAGTTATTTTATTTTCTCGGGTTCGGGTTTTTGTCTCCGTTTGTTATTGTCGTTGTCATGCATCTCATATCATGTCATCATGTGCATTGCATTTGCATACGTGTTCGTCTCATGCATGCGAGCTTTTTCCCCGTTGTCCGTTTTGCATTCCGGCGCTCCGTTCTCCTCCGGTGATCATTTCTACCTTTCTTTCGTGTGTGAGGATTAAACATTTCCGGATTTGACCGAGACTTGTCAAGCGGCCTTGGTTTACTACCGGTAGACCGCCTGTCAAGTTTCGTACCATTTGGACTTCATTTGATGCTCCAACGGTTAACCGAGGGACCGAGAAGGCCTCGTGTGTGTTGCAGCCCAACACTCTTCCAATTTGGCCCAAAACCCTCTCCATCATCTAGAGCGTTCGATCACGATCGCGTGGCTGAAAAACGCACCACATTTGGACTCTCCTAGCTCCCTCTACCTCTATATATAGACCCCCTCCGAAATTCTCGTTCTCCTCTACCCGAAACCCTAGATCCACCACCTCGCGCCGCGCCGGACACGTCCGGTCCGGCCGGACAAAGCATGCCGCCGCCGCCCGACGAATCGCAGGCCGCCACGTGGCCTCACCGCGCCGCCTCCCACCGCCGGCCCGCGAGGCCCGGGGCCGACCCTCTCCTCCACCCGACCGGGCCGCGCCGGGGCGCCTCACCGTGCCGCCTCTTCCCCAGCTCCGGGCACCGAGCCGCCGTACCTCCACCTCCGGCCGCCGCGTGAAAGTGCGTTATATCGACTAGAGGGGGGGGTGAATAGGTGATTTTTATGAAAGTCTTCAAAACGTGGAAGTTATGAAGACAAACGACAGAAATAAACCTATTACCCTGCAGCGGAAGGTAGACTACACTAGGCAAGCCATAGTCAAGTATTCAATGAAGTGAAAGCACAATGACCTATAGCAGCTAGGTAGTTAGGATCAGGTAGGAAGATATTATGAAGCCAAACAGAACACGCAGTCACTCAGTGAAGACAAAAGATGGTGCAATCATACAATGACTTCACAAGGACCAATAGTAAGTAAAGGGAAAGGAAGGATGAAACCAGTGACTCGTTGAAGACAATGATTTGTTACACCAGTTCTAGTTGCTGTGACAACTGTACGTCTGGTTAGGGCGGCTAGGTATTTAAACCTGAGGACACACAGTCCCGGACACCCAGTCCTGAACATGCAACTCAGGACACCCAGTCCTCACCGTATTCCCCTTGAGCTAAGGTCACACAGACCTCGCCCAATCACTCTGGTAAGTCTTCAAGGTAGACTCCCAAACCTTCACAGACTTTGTTCACCGGCGATCCACAATGACTCTTGGATGCTCAGAACAAGACGCCTAACCGGCTGGAGGATTCACAGTCCTCAAGTGTAATAAGTCTTCAGATCACACAGACAGGAAGACTTAAATGATGCCTAACACTCTTTGGCTCTAGGTGGTTAGGGATTTATCCTCGCAAGGAATTCTCTCTCAAAGGCTTCGAGGTGGTTTGCTCTCAAACGACAAAAGTCGTATTCTAACTCTGAGCAGCCAACCATTTATGGTTGTAGGGGGTGGGCTATTTATAGCCACTAGGCAACCCGACCTGATTTGTCCGAAATGACCCTGGGTCACTAAGGAACTGACACATGTTCCAACGGTCAGATTTCAAACACACACGGCAACTTTACTTGGGCTACAAGCAAAGCTGACTTGTCCGACTCTGGACAAGATTCGCTCTCATGGTCTTCACTCGAAGACATAGGTTTTGGTTAAGCATCACTTCAGTCATTCTGACTGGTTCTCTTGGACCCCACTTAACAGTACGGTGGTTCCTATGACTCAACAAGGAAGAAAAAGAACTGCGAAAGATCTAAGTCTTCGAGCTCCATAGGCTTCATGTGATGTCTTCTCTTGTCATAGTCTTCAATGTGAATATCTTCACATACCACCTTTGACATCAATGTATTCATACATTTTTAGGGGTCATCTCTGGTAGGAAAACCGAATCAATGAGGGACTTCTACCTGTGTTATCCTGCAATTCTCACAAACACATTAGTCCCTCAAATAGGTCTGTCATCAATACTCCAAAAACAACTAGGGGTGGGACTAGATGCACTTACACTATTGCACTGTTACTATGAAACCTTGGGAGTTACTTCTACGCGTTGCTTATATTACTATGCTATGCTATGCTCGTAGACGTGGTTTGGGTTTGAGTGAAATCCATGACAGATGTGAGATTGTTAATTAATGGTTCAACTTAAGGTGGCAACTTAAATAAACATCTGGGTGGATTGAGGCACCTGGGGAACCCTGTGTTGTCTGTATTTTTTCAGAAATCCCGGGGTACCCGTGTGATCTTCCTATGGACCGCCACCCAGGCTCAAAGGGAACTGAGATGATTCATGCTAGAAACTTCGGTGTGCGGCCACAAGCTATTATGGGCTCTAGCATAGTTGAGTAAGTTACGTGAAGCTCTCGAAGAGGTGGATTAGCAGGTAGTGGGTTTTGTAGGTTTGGTATGGTCTACCCGGAGTAAAGAGTTAATGTTTCTGAAAGACTGTGTCTCGGTCATCCGTTTCTCAAACACCTTGTAGTGCGAGAAATCCAACGGAGGCGATCGAGTCTTGTGGGGAAAAGGCGCAAACCTCTGCAGAGTGTACAATCTAATCATGGTTAGCCGTGTCCCCGATTATGGACAATCTTGAGTATCTAGTACTTGGGTTATCACATGTATCTCATCAAACTAATATTGTTGGGTTGTTAACTACTTTAATTCGGGATTGAGTTGGGGGTATCTTCTCAATATTGTTCAACTACCATGATAGTTAAATTAAAATCTATTCCTTTGTTGTAGGGAAAAATTGGCTTTTTGCAAAACTATAACCATAGAGCTTTCCACCAGCCAAATATGCATATAGTAATAGCATTATTCTGTTCATGCTCTACTGTGTTATGTTGCCAGCATATTCCATGTGCTGACCCGTTTTCGGGCTGCAATGTATTATGTTGCAGACTTTTCAGACGAGAAGGTTTGTTAGGACGTTGCCATGCAGCTCAGCTATGCCATTGGAGTTGATGGACTCACTTTATATTCCAAGCCTTCCACTGTTATCGCATTAGATGGCCTTAAAGCCATATTTTTGTAGTAAGTTCTCTTTTGAGACATTCGATGTAATAAGTGTGTGATTGCTACTCTGCTATAAATCCTCGAGTACTGTGTGTGTCAGCATTACCGATCCAGAGATGACACTGAAGCACAGAGACTTGACCGTTTGAGGTCGGGTTGCTACAAGATGGTATCAGAGCACACGCTGAGTGTAGGACACGACCACTAAGATAAACCATAGATCACTATTCTCTTCTCATTTCTGACTCCTCTCCATTTTCTAATCTTTAGGATGACGGAGATGAAGAACAAGTTTGCACAACCGGATGAAGACACACCTTTTGGACGCCACTTGAAGGAAGTCACTGTTGGGGAACGTAGCAGAATTTTAAAATTTTCTACGCATCACCAAGATCAATCTATGGAGACATCTAGCAACGAGAGGGAGAGGAGTGCATCTACATACCCTTGTAGATCGCAAGCGGAAGCGTTCAAGAGAACGGGGTTGATGGAGTCATACTCGTCGTGATCCAAATCACCGATGACCGAGCGCCGAACGGACGGCACCTCCGCGTTCAACACACGTACGGTTGGGAGAGACGTCTCCTCCTTCTTGATCCATCAAGGGAAGGAGAGGTTGATGGAGATCCAGCAGCACGGCGGTGTGGTGGTGGAAGTAGCGGGATCCCGGCAGGGCTTCGCCAAGCGCAAGCGGGGAGGAAGAGGTGTCACGGGAGGGAGGGAGGCGCCAGGGACTTGGGGTGCGGCTGCCCTCCCACCCCTCCACTATATATAGGGGCCAAGGAGGGCGCCGGCCCCCTTGTAGATCCCATCTAAGGAGGGGCGGCGGCCAAGGGGGGGGGGACTTGCCCCCCACCCCCAGGGTTTCCAACCCTAGGCGCAGGAGGAGTCCCAAGGGGGGCGCACCAGCCCACCAGGGGCTGGTTCCCTTCCCACTTCAGCCCATGGGGCCCTCCGGGATAGGTGGCCCCACCCGGTGGACCCCCGGGACCCTTCCGGTGGTCCCGGTACAATACCGTGACCCCCGAAACTTTCCCGGTGGCCGAAACTGGACTTCCTATATATAAATCTTTACCTCCGGGCCATTCCAGAACTCCTCATGACGTCCGGATCTCATCCGGGACTCCGAACAACTTTCGGGTTACCGCATACTAATATCTCTACAACCCTAGCGTCATCGAACCTTAAGTGTGTAGACCCTACGGGTTCGGGAACCATGCATACATGACCAAGACAACTCTCCGGCCAATAACCAACAGCGGGATCTGGATACCCATGTTGGCTCCTACTGAAAGTGCGTTATATCGACTAGAGGGGGGTGAATAGGCGATTTTTATGAAAGTCTTCAAAACGTGGAAGTTTCGAAGACAAACGATAGAAATAGACCTATTACCATGCAGCGGAAGGTAGACTACACTAGGCAAGCCATAGTCAAGTATTCAATGAAGTGAAAGCACAATGACCTATAGCAGCTAGGTAGTTAGGATCAGGTAGGAAGATATTATGAAGCCAAACAGAACACGCAGTCACTCAGTGAAGACAAAAGATGGTGCAATCATACAATGACTTCACAAGGACCAATAGTAAGTAAAGGGAAAGGGAAGGATGAAACCAGTGACTCGTTGAAGACAATGATTTGTTGGACCAGTTCCAGTTGCTGTGACAACTGTACGTCTGGTTAGGGCGGCTAGGTATTTAAACCTGAGGACACACAGTCCCGGACACCCAGTCCTGAACACGCAGCTCAGGACACCCAGTCCTCACCGTATTCCCCTTGAGCTAAGGTCACACAGACCTCGCCCAATCACTCTGGTAAGTCTTCAAGGTAGACTCCCAAACCTTCACAGACTTCGTTCACCGGCAATCCACAATGTCTCTTGGATGTCAGAACGCGACGCCTAACCGGCTGGAGGATGCACAGTCCTCAGTGTAATAAGTCTTCAGATCACACAGACAAGAAGACTTAAGTGATGCCTAATTCTCTTTGGCTCTGGGTGGTTAGGGCTTTATCCTCGCAAGGAATTCTCTCTCAAAGGCTTCGAGGTGGGTTGCTCTCAAACGACAAAAGCCGTACTCTGAATCTGAGCAGCCAACCGTTTATGGTTGTAGGGGGTGGGCTATTTATAGCCACTTGGCAACCCGACCTGATTTGTCCAAAATGACCCTTGGTCACTAAGGAACTGACACGTGTTCCAATGGTTAGATTTCAAACTCAGACGGCAACTTTACTTAGGCTACAAGCAAAGCTGACTTGTCTGACTCTGGACAAGATTCGCTCTCAAAGTCTTCACTCGAAGACATAGGTTTTTTTTAAGCATCACTTCAGTCATTCTGACTGGTTCTCTTGGACCCCACTTAACAGTACGGTGGTTCCTATGACTCAACAAAGGGGAAGAAAAAGAACTACGAAAGATCTAAGTCTTCGAGCTCCATAGGCTTCATGCGATGTCTTCTCTTGTCATAGTCTTCAATGTGAATATCTTCATATACCACCTTTGACTTCAATGTCTTCATATATTTTTAGGGGTCATCTCTGGTAGGAAAACCGAATCAATGAGGGACTTCTACCTGTGTTATCCTGCAATTCTCACAAACACATTAGTCCCTCAACTAGGTTTGTCGTCAATACTCCAAAACCAACTAGGGGTGGCACTAGATGCACTTACAATCTCCCCCTTTTTGGTGATTGATGGCAAACTAGTTGAAGTTTTCACCAGGGAATATAGTCTGTGAAATTGTAAAGGATAAGGATTTGTCTTCATAAGCTGCAAGGGCTCCCCCTGAAGATGTGCATATAAGTAATTTCTTTTGGAATGCAAATGCACATGGCAGGTTGTACTTGTAGAGATCCACTTCAACTTATGATGACAATCCACTATGCATGAGAAAGTATGTGAAGATAATGTCATGCATAATGGAAAATGGACGTCTACAGAATGATCTAAGTGCGGAATTTATCGTCGCACATGCGGAATTTATCATCGCAACACAAGGTGGCAAATAAGTAGCAGACGACCATCGAGTTTAAGTGTTACAACTCAAAGAACCAAATGTAGCAAAACGAGAGTTGTAAGCACGAAGCAAAATATAAAGCGCCCGCCCATATGGACCCGCTTGAAGACTATCAAACTCATATGCTTCTCCCCCTTTTGTCAGGAAGGACCAAAAAGGTTTGAAGACATAGAGCATCTACTCATTCCCATGAAGAGTAGGTGAAGCAGGAGGGTCGTTGGTGGTGGTTGGCGGTGCAGAAGAGCTTGGAGCAGAGTCGAAGCGTGCTTAAGGAGGTGGTGGTGAAGTAGCATCGTCTTCATCCTCGATCACTCTGGCATTCACAGTTGCAGCAGAGGAAGAGAACTCAGAGTCTTCAAGAGATGGAGTTCGTCGCAGCACTGCCCTTCGAGGAGGTGTGGAGTCAAACTTGAAGCGCTCAGAGAAGCCATCCTCTTGAAGATCATCTTCAGAACACATCAGCGTCAGCCCTTTCCATGTGCGGCGAGAGGTTTCATGGGCAACAAAGGCATTCTTGGTGGCAAGATTGCGAATGCGATTAACATCCACCAAGAGGCTTTGCATTTGACGCTTCAGCCAGTCATGATGCCTATCCTGTTTCTGATGAAGAGCCACAAGAAGCTCTCGGTCATTGAGAACACGAGTGCGCTTCTTGGGTCGTGGAGCAGTTGTACTGTCAGTGGCTTCAGTGAGAGCAGGATGCGGTGCACGTGTAGTGCCAGCCAAAGGATACACACGAGTTACGGCTTCAACGCCTTCAACGTTCTGAGAAAACTTTGATGCTCTGCATTCTGAAGACTTAGAGGTTCCTTGGCAGGCTCAGGATAGATGGCTTCAATAGACATATCCACATCAGGCAAAAAGATCCGATGATTGCGGGCAGAGGGCTGATATGAGATAGCGGAGTGAAGTTTGATCAGCCGCATCACCCAAGGGGCGTAGAACTTCAAACCAAACAGATCAGAGCCAGATGCAGCAAGTTGGCGAATGAAGAAATCCTGTGTATTGAAGCATTTTCCATGAAGAATGTAGAAGACCAAAGTCTTCATTGCACCTTCCAGCTTGGCATGGGGAGAATGTCCTTTGATTGGCCAGAGAGTTCGCCTTATGATGTGATAAATGGTTCTTGGCAGATACTCAAGGTCTTCAGAGAACTCCGTGGGATAAGCAGCATCTTGGGGCAATGGCTTCATCATACTGAGCATCTGACTCATATTAGGTTCAGTCTTCTGAAAGATGCTCTCAATAGCTTCACTATGAAGCTGACAGCCATGCTCGTAGAGATCGCCAGGAGTGGGCAAACCAGTGAGCTCAATGATGTCAAAGGCTTTGGCTTCGTGATGAACGTTTCCTGTCATCCACTCCAGGACCCAAGTCTTCGGATCTCTGCTATACCCGCAGATGTGAAGTGTGGCATACAATTGGAGCAGCAACTCTTCATTCCAATGCTCTTGGTCAATGACGAACGGCAGCAGTCCAACCTCTTTGAAGCAATCCAGAGCTTCTTCCAGACAGGGCAGACCATCTATTGCTTCAATGTCAAGGTGATTGTGTGGGAAGATGCGACCTTGGTGGTAAAGAACGCATGAGTAATAGCTTCGCTGCGGATAACTCCAGAACCGATCAGATGATATTCTTTCCCTTGAGTAGGGGTTCCTGGAGCTATTGAAGTATTTGGTGTCTGCTCTGAAGCCATTGATATTGAAGGAGCCAGGTGCTGATGCAGGACCTGGGAACATTGGCAATCTTGTGATTGGCTTCTGTACCTGAGGCCTGTGTTCAACATGATAGTCGAACTGGGGACCGGCAGCAGACGCAGGAACAGAAGCGGCGGGATCAGTGGCTTCGCTGACTTCTGGTGCTTTTGTTGGTGAGGGCTCCACATTAGCTTTGGTCATGACGGCGTCAGTGGCTTCAGTGGTGTTGGTGGTGACAGCCTCAAGATGTTCAACCTCCACTTGACGAGCAGGAGGGTCGGTCACGATCACGTTCTCCTCGAGAACCGCTTCTTGGTGGGACAGGGGAGTGGCAACTTGTGGGACTTCTTCTTCAGCGGCTGATGCAGCCGGATTGTCTTCAGCAGAGACTTGAGGCCTTGGACCTTTGCGAAGCCTGCGCAACGCGGGTGACGCCTGTGGAGTTGCTGTTGGCTGGGCCTCAAAGTCTTCTTCCTCTTGTGGGCGATCCGCCCATGAAGCATCCTGTGCAATTGGCGTCAGTGGACGACCAATGCTGATGAGTTCGCTGTGCGTAGCACAGGCGATGATACCTGTTGGTGCTCTAGCTGAGGAAGGGCTGCATCATCTTCAACATGGTCATGGTGACCAATGTCTTCAGCAGCGATGGGATCAGCTGCTGGAAAGTCTTCAGCTTCATGAGCCTCTGTGAAAGCAGGCTCATGGACAGTCAGTTGACGTTCTTGTGGATCAGCGTCGGGGTGAACCATGGAAATGGGTTCAACAATCAAGGGCTCTGTGGGAGCAGCCCGTTCCTTCTTGGTCTTTCTTTTCTTCTTGGCGGGGGCAGTAGCAGAGGCTTCAGGATGTTTTCTCTTCCTTGCTTCAGCCTCAGCAGTCCTGGTCTTCTTCAGTTCTGAAGCGGTTGACCTGGCCTTTGGCTTCGGGCCAGTCATGCTAGTTGGGAAGACAAGGGGATCTGCTTCCTGCCTTGGTGCTTCGGTTCAGCCATAGCGGGCTTCTTCTGCTTCTTGGCAGCCATCCTGGGGTCGATGCCAGGACGCCCAAGGGCCTTGCGCTTCTCAGCCTCATTGTAGGCTTGCACACACCTATCAGCCAGGACCTTCATGCGCTCACGAGAACCCTGAGCTTCTGCACGTTTCTTTAGAAAGGCTTCCTTGAGCTCGTGCAGCATAATCTTGAAGTTCTTCACGTCTTGCACGCTGAGCTTGGCCATATGCTTCTTGAACTGAGATTTCTCAAAGTCAATCTTCTGCTTCAGTTCAACAATGCGCTGGGCGATGGCTAACTCTGAAGCAATGGCGCCATGGAAGGCGACACTGAGGCCAATGGGTAGTTGCAGATCGTCGAAGCTGATGTTTGGCGTGTCAAACCATCATCAATGAAGTTGTGGATGATTGTTACATCAAAGAGAGGCAGATCATTGAAGATTTCTGCTTCTTCTTTGCTCTTGATGAGTTGCTCAAGAGCGTCATCTGCAAGATCTTCATCACTTGACAGATCAATGGCATCATTGCGCAGAATGGCAGCAGCTGTTAGCTCTTGGCCGGTGTGTGGCAGAGGCATCTTGACCTTCTGGGGCTTGGAGATGCGTGATAAATCTTCAGACTGCACACTGTCTTCAGGAGGTGCAGTTGCCAGTGGCTTCGCTCGTGAGATTTTTGGTGAAGGGGCAGGCTTTGAAGCTTTAGGCTTCTTCAACTTCTTTGGCTTCGGCGCTGCAGGCGCTTCATCTGATTCAGCGTCAGCTGCAGGCTCATTCACGGCTGTACCCTTGAACCAAGATATGGGTGATGAGACCTTCAAGGTTGTAGAAAGGACCGACGACATTGGGTTCTGCATCACGGTGCCGTCAGCCCTTGGAGCAGAAGGACCAGGGTTGAAGTCTAGTCCCAATGTCTTCTTGTTCTGCTTCGCTGAGTTCTGGGCAAACTGAGTTGCGCTTGAACAGAATGTCGTCACGACACCATAGCAGGGACGATGGGTCAGCATCCACAGGTTGTGGTCCACGGACCATGCAGGGATAGAAGCCTTGTTCAATGGCTTCATCTCTGGTCCTGTGTTGAAGATTTTTGTAGAGGATGTCTCTCCATGGTCGCTTGATGGCAATCTTTTCAGCATATTCCTTTGTCACAAATCGGTACTTGAACCACTGTTCTGCCCAATAGCGTCGAATCCATTGGATTCATGTTTTGCGCTGATTGTAATCCTCTTCAGGATCTGTCTTGTACAGTTCTGAGAGGTCATCCGACAGATCTCTTGATGTTTCTCCACGACACTTTCTGCCACCCTTCCTTGGTGATTTCTCTGAAGCCATGAACTTTAAACTGAAAGGCTTCAATACGTTCAAAGGCTTCAAGGGCTTTCGCTTGCTGGACAGACAGGAACTGGCTTCGGGAGAATTGATATGATGTTGTAAGAATTCTGCAAATGAATGCAGACTATGAGAACCAAGGGATTCTCCCACGGACATGTACCTGTGACAGCATTAAGGTGCGAGGGAAGGGGAAGAGGTCATATGCATTCTCAGAAGATTTTGAATATAAATCAGTTTAGAAGACATTGACCTCATCGTGCGAAGACATTCACTCATAGATAAGGAGTTGGTTCCAGATTTGTACGGATCCAGAGATCAGTACAAGTGAGGAATCTAACTACTTTGTGAAGCATAAGTGAATATACTAGGCATGTTATGAGATGCAGTATGAGAGAGATCTAACTTGTGTGAATAGAAACTGCTTGTGGTAGAAAGTGACAAAGCCATAGGATCAACGGTGCCGTAAAAAGGAAGTTTTATTTACCACACTAAGAACTGCTAGACGGAGTGGAAGAGGAGGCCGAGCAGTTCGATCTTTCGTGCCCTAACTTGGCGACGGAGGACACCTATGGTGACAGCGGAGAGGACGATGTCTGCGGTCGGCGTGAAGACGGCGTCGGAGAGGTTGCGGTAGCGAAACGCTTTGTCGCCGGCGTCGTCGAGGGCTAGCGGTGGCGCTAGGGTTCGTGCGAGAGTGGAAGAAGAGATAATGACCACTGTGAAGTGTGTATTTATAGGTACAGGGGCGGCACTGCGTTATTACACAGGTGCCCCTGGCGATTCGCATCTGAGGAACACGTGGCCATCATGCAGAATTTTGGGTTTGTTCCACGTTCCACGCATGCCTAGATTGTCGGGTGGACGTTCCTACTTCTCCGGGTTTCATGTGGAGGAATGAGCATTGAAAGCGGACTTAAGGTTTGTCTCTATATCTTCTGCTGACAAGGACGCAGAGAAGACATTCGACAGTTTCAATAGAATGCATATGATTTGGAGAGATAGAGTTTGAGATAGAAAGCACAGAGAGGTTAGGGTCCGATCACATTCACTTAGTTCAAAAGATTCAACAAGAAGACATAGCTATAAGTGAATGCTGTAGAGGACAGAACACCAGTATATATGTATATAATCAACATAGTGAAGATAATCATGAAAACATGTTGAGATTGAAGCCAAACCAAATGTGAAGACATAGCAAGGTAACGCCATGAGTGAAACACTTCAAATAGAACATTTGGTGGTGGCGTTACCCACTGTATAGGAAGTATTAGACCCAGACACGGTGCACAATTATCGTGGCGCTCCGAAGTCAAATTCCACATTAATGTATTCACACGTAGAATGTATGTCTTCATTGATTGAAGATATACTTTACTTCGTGTGTTGCACATCTAAGTCATCAATATGCATAAGGGTTAGGATGTGTGCTTGATCACAGGACATTTGAGGATTCCAGGATATTTAGCTCACACCATAACTTGCAAAATCTCTTCTCATCCAAGGGCTTGGTGAAGATATCTGCCAATTGCTCTTCAATGTTGACGTGTATGATATCAATATCTTCCTTCACAACATGATCTCTGAGAAAGTGATGACGAATTTCAATGTGCTTTGTCTTCGAGTGCTGAACTGGGTTGTTGGCAATCTTGATGGCGCTTTCGTTGTCGCGGTAGAGTTGCACTTGCTTCAGATGAATGCCATAGTCCTTGAGTGTTTGCTTCATCCACAGAAGCTGAGCACAGCAAGATCCAGCAGCAATGTATTCAGATTCAGCAGTGGAGAGAGATACACAGTTTTGCTTCTTTGAAGACCAACATACAAGTGATCGTCCCAGAAAATGACATGTGCCTGATGTAGACTTGCGATCCACTTTGTCACCAGCATAATCAGCATCCGAGAATCCAACCAGATCAAACTCTAAGCCCTTTGGATACCATAATCCTAGAGTTGGGGTGTGAGCCAAATATCGAAGAATTCGCTTCACAGCTAAGTGATGCGACTCCTTTGGTGCCGCTTGGAATCGAGCACACATGCAAACACTAAGCATAATATCTGGCCTAGATGCACATAGATAAAGTAAAGAACCAATCATGGAGCGGTATACCTTTTGATCGAACTCTACCATTGTCGTCAGGACCCAGATGATGCTTGGCTGGCATTGGCGTCGTGAAGCCTTTGCAGTCTTGCATACCGAACTTCTTCAGGCAATCTTTGAGATACTTCTCTTGAGATATGAAGATGCCATTGCGTTGCAGGCCCGAGGGGCTTGTTTGAGGCCATACAGTGCCTTGTTGAGCTTGTATACCATGTCAGGATGTTTTGGATCTTCAAAGCCAGGTGGTTGTGCAACATACACTTCTTCTTCAATCTTGCCATTGAGAAAGGCGCTCTTCACATCCATTTGATAAAGAAGTATGTTGTGATGATTTGCATAGGCCAGCAGTATGCGTATGGCTTCAAGTCTAGCCACAGGAGCAAATGTTTCATCGAAGTCAATGCCTTCCACTTGAGTATATCCTTGAGCAACGAGACGAGCTTTGTTTCTGACAACTTGACCGTGCTCATCTTGTTTGTTGCGGTATATCCATTTTGTGCCTATTATGTTATGCTTCCGAGGATTGGGACGCTTAACCAGTTCCCATACATTATTCAGCTCAAACTGTTGAAGCTCTTCTTGCATAGCTTGAATCCATTCAGGTTCCATGAAGGCTTCTTCAACTTTCTTGGGTTCTGTTATTGAGACGAATGCGAAGTGCCCACAGAAATTTGCTAGCTGAGTTGCCCTTGAACGAGTGAGTGGACCGGGTGCATTGATGCTATCAATTATTCTTTCAATCTGCACTTCATTGGCAACACGAGGATGTACAGGGCGAAGATTTTGCTCTTGCTGATCATTGTCGTTGTTAGAGGGAATGTCCTCAGGCTGAGCATTGTCTTCAAGTTGATCAGGTGCTGAGATGATAAGTTCTTCTTCAGGATAAGCTTCAGAAGGTATAATTTCTCCAGTTCCCATTAGCTTCATCTAGCACATTTGGCAGGTGCTCTCTTTGTGAACCGTTGGTCTCATCGAACCTCACATCCACTGTTTCAACCACTTTATAATGGAAGAGATTGAAGACTCTGTAGGAGTGCGAATCCTTTTCATATCCAAGCATAAAACCCTCATGTGCTTTTGGTGCAAACTTTGAGGTGTGATGTGGGTCCTTGATCCAGCACCTGGCGCCAAATACTCTGAAGTAACTGACATTTGGCTTCTTGCCAGTAAGGAGCTCATAAGATGTCTTGTTCAGAAGCCTGTGAAGATAAACACGATTGATTGTATGGCATGCAGTATCAATGGCTTCAGGCCAGAATTTTCTTGGAGTCTTGTATTCATCTAGCATCGTTCTGGCCATCTCAATGAGTGTTCTGTTCTTGCGTTCGACGACGCCATTCTGCTGTGGTGTGTACGGGGCTGAGAATTCATGTGTGATGCCCAAGGTATCAAGATATGTATCAAGGCCAGTGTTCTTGAATTCAGTGCCATTGTCACTTCTGATATGCTTTATCTTGGCGCCATAGTTGTTCATTGCTCGATTGGCGAAGCGTCTGAAGACATCCTGTACTTCAGTCTTGTAAAGGATTATGTGCACCCAAGTATATCTAGAATAATCATCAACAATGACAAAGCCATAGAGACAAGCAGTAGTAGTAAGAGTTGAGTAATGAGTGGGACCGAAAAGATCCATGTGAAGCAGTTCGAAGGGTCGAGTAGTAGTCATGATTGTCTTCGAGGGATGTTTGGCCCTCGTCATCTTTCCTGCCTCACAGGCACCGCATAAGTGATCTTTCTTGAACTTGACGCCCTCGATGCCTATGACATGCTTCTTCTTTGCCAGGGTGTGGAGGTTCCTCATGCCAGCATGCCCAAGCCTCCGATGCCAGAGCCAGCATTCTGAAGCTTTTGCTAGAAGACATACGGCAAGCTGTGGTCCTGCTGAGAAATCTACCACGTACAAATCATCTTTTCGATACCCTTCAAATACTAGAGACTTATCAGATTCCATTAGAACAAGGCAACGATATTTTCCAAATATTACGATCATGTTTAAATCGCAAAGCATTGAGACAGACATTAAGTTGAAGCCAAGGGATTCAACAAGCATGACTTTATACATGTGTTGATCCCTTGAGATTGCAACTCTACCTAGACCCAATACCTTACTTTTACCAGTGTCAGCAAATGTGATGTGGCTCTTGTCGGATGGACGTAAGGTTAAGTCCATACGAAGGCTTCTTTTGCCAGTCATGTGATTTGTACACCCACTATCAATAATCCATTCTGAAGACGTTGGTGTCGTACCCTACAGTGCAGTTAGGGGGATAGGCTTCACGAAGAGAATTGTGAAGCAAAAACATTTGACGAACCAGTGGGTTATGAAAGCTTAGATCCAGATTAGGACTAATAGGGAGAGTAGCAAGCGATTCAGGAACGAAGTACATAGTAAGACCATTCGGGCATTTGATCTTGCACCCTACAAGATGTTTAAGGTCCCCAGCAATAGCGTCAGACGATTTTGGTTTTCTGCTGGAGACCTTTCCCTGCAAAAGAGAGTTAAGCTTTCTTAGCCACCCACATCTTCAAGGGTGGCTTAGAAGCAATAAGTCTAAGTGCAGCATCTGAGAACTTTGGCTTTGGAGCCCTAGCAAACAGTCTTGCAGGCGGACAATAGTACTCATAAGAATAAGCAGAATAGTTCTTGGTCTTATGAACATGGTGGTTTGATGAACCACTCTCATATTCATAGGCCTGAGTATGGTTTCCCTGCAAAACATTTGCGTTAGTGCGACTCAGGTGAGTCCTCTGTTTGTATGAAGCCTTTGGACCGTATGAAGCCTTTGGTCTGAGGTTTGTCTTCTTCACGTGAGGTGTCATGATGACATTCACAGGAAGATTCTCCAGACACTTTTTCGGAACCCAGATCTTCTTCATAGGCGGTCCATTCTTGTAGTTAGTACCAATGTACCTGGAAAACACTTCACCATTCTGATTCTTAAACATTTTATAGTTTGCATCAAAGGATTCATCAATGACAATGGGGTTTGCACAAGTGAACCCAGATAGAGTAGATGGATCTGCTAAAAATTCCTTTGCAGCAACCCATGTGGTTTTGGGGTACTGCACAGGTTTCCAGTAAGAGCCATCAGCATTCATTTTCCTTACGAACCCAACACCCTCTTTCCTCGGGTTTCGGTTCAAGATCTTCTTTTTGAGGACATCACATAGTGACTGATGCCCTTTAAGACTTTTGTACATCCCTGTTTCAAGGAATGTCTTCAACCTAGCATTCTCATCAGCAATAGCAGTGGAATCCTCAGCAGAGGGGTTAGTTCCCACATCAACAGTTGAAGATATTACAACAGTAGCAGCAGTAGAACATTCAGCAACAGTAGTAGCATTATCACGCTCCATGCATTTAAGACATGGTGGTTCAAATCCTTCCTGAGCGGAGCTGATCTGTTCGGCGCGAAGTGACTCGTTTTCCTTTTGAAGATCTTCATGAGCCGCTCTCAATTTCTCAAGATCTTGCTTCCTTTGAAGATAATCATAGGAAAGCTTTTCATGAGTTGTTGAGAGCGTTTCATGACGACTTTCAAGTTCCTCATACTTAACGTGAAGATTTTTTATGTCTTCAATTAAGGACTCAGATCGAGTCATTTCAGCACCTAACAGATCATCGCTTCTGTCTAACAGTTTTTGAATATGTTCCATAGCTTTCTGTTGTTCAGTTGCAATTTTAGCAAGTGTTTTGTAGCTGGGTTTTGAACCACAATCAGAGTCATCGTCACTAGATATTTGATAGTGAGTAGTGCGTGTGTTTACCTTGGCACCGCGTGCCATGAAGCAGTAGGTAGAAGCGGAGTAGTCCTTGTCATTTGCATCGGTGTCGGTGATGATGTCATTGTCTTCAGTGTTGAAGATGGACTTGGCAACGTATGCTGTAGCCAGACTTGCGACGCCTGAATCGGACTCCTCCTCAGACTCCACCTCCGCCTCCTCAGAAGCGGACTCCTCCTCTGAATCCATTTCCTTGCCAACAAACGCACGTGCCTTGCCAGATGAGCTCTTCTTGTGTGATGAAGACTTTGAGGAAGACTTGGAAGAAGACTTTGAGTATTTCTTCTTCTTGTCGTCAGAGTCATATTCCTTGTTCTTCTTCTTCTTTTTGTTCTCATTGTCCCACTGCGGACACTCAGAGATGAAGTGGCCAGGTTTCTTGCACTTGTGACATGTTTTCTTCTTGTAGTCATGAGCAGAAGCTTCATCATTCCTTGAGCTTGATCGGGAAGACTTTCTGAAACCTTTCTTCTTGGTGAATTTTTGGAACTTCTTCACAAGCATAGCAAGTTCCCTTCCAATGTCTTCAGGATCATCCGAACTACTGTCAGATTCTTCTTCAGATGAGGAGACAACTTTTGCCTTCAAGGCACGAGTTCGCCCATAGTTTGGACCGTAGATATCTCTTTTCTCAGAAAGCTGAAACTCATGTGTGTTGAGCCTTTCAAGTATGTCAGACGGATCGAGTGTCTTGAAATCAGGACGTTCTTGAATCATCAGGGCTAGGGTGTCAAACGAACTATCAAGTGATCTTAGTAGTGTCTTGACGACTTCATGCTTGGTGATCTCAGTAGCGCCGAGGGCTTGAAGCTCATTTGTGATGTCAGTGAGTCGGTCAAATGTGAGCTGGACATTCTGATTGTCATTTCGCTTGAAGCGGTTGAAGAGGTTGCGAAGGACACTGATTCTCTGATCTCTCTGGGTTGAGACGCCTTCATTGACCTTGGAGAGCCAGTCCCAGACCAGCTTAGATGTTTCCAAAGCACTCGCACGGCCATACTGTCCTTTGGTCAGATGACTACAGATGATATTCTTGGCAGTAGAGTCCAGTTGAACGAACTTCTTGACATCAGCAGCAGTGACACCTTCTCCAGCCTTGGGAACGCCGTTCTTGACGACATACCATAGGTCGACATCAATGGCTTCAAGATGCATGCGCATCTTATTCTTCCAATAGGGATATTCAGTTTCATCGAAGACGGGGCACGCAGCGGAGACTTTAATTATCCCTGCAGTCGACATAGCTAAAACTCCAGGTGGTTAAACCGAATCACACAGAACAAGGGAGCACCTTGCTCTGATACCAATTCAAAGTGCGTTATATCGACTAGAGGGGGGTGAATAGGCGATTTTTATGAAAGTCTTCAAAACGTGGAAGTTATGAAGACAAACGATAGAAATAGACCTATTACCATGCAGCGGAAGGTAGACTACACTAGGCAAGCCATAGTCAAGTATTCAATGAAGTGAAAGCACAATGACCTATAGCAGCTAGGTAGTTAGGATCAGGTAGGAAGATATTATGAAGCCAAACAGAACACGCAGTCACTCAGTGAAGACAAAAGATGGTGCAATCATACAATGACTTCACAAGGACCAATAGTAAGTAAAGGGAAGGGAAGATGAAACCAGTGACTCGTTGAAGACAATGATTTGTTGGACCAGTTCCAGTTGCTCAGTTGCTGTGACAACTGTACGTCTGGTTAGGGCGGCTAGGTATTTAAACCTTAGGACACACAGTCCCGGACACCCAGTCCTGAACACGCAGCTCAGGACACCCAGTCCTCACCGTATTCCCCTTGAGCTAAGGTCACACAGACCTCGCCCAATCACTCTGGTAAGTCTTCAAGGTAGACTCCCAAACCTTCACAGACTTCGTTCACCGGCAATCCACAATGTCTCTTGGATGCTCAGAACGCGACGCCTAACCGGCTGGAGGATGCACAGTCCTCAAGTGTAATAAGTCTTCAGATCACACAGACAAGAAGACTTAAGTGATGCCTAATTCTCTTTGGCTCTGGGTGGTTAGGGCTTTATCCTCGCAAGGAATTCTCTCTCAAAGGCTTCGAGGTGGGTTGCTCTCAAACGACAAAAGCCGTACTCTGAATCTGAGCAGCCAACCGTTTATGGTTGTAGGGGTGGGCTATTTATAGCCACTTGGCAACCCGACCTGATTTGTCCGAAATGACCCTGGGTCACTAAGGAACTGACACGTGTTCCAACGGTTAGATTTCAAACTCACACGGCAACTTTACTTGGGCTACAAGCAAAGCTGACTTGTCCGACTCTGGACAAGATTCTCTCAAAGTCTTCACTCGAAGACATAGGTTTTGTTTAAGCATCACTTCAGTCATTCTGACTGGTTCTCTTGGACCCCACTTAACAGTACGGTGGTTCCTATGACTCAACAAAGAAGAAAAAGAACTACGAAAGATCTAAGTTTGAGCTCCATAGGCTTCATGCGATGTCTTCTCTTGTCATAGTCTTCAATGTGAATATCTTCATATACCACCTTTGACTTCAATGTCTTCATACATTTTTAGGGGTCATCTCTGGTAGGAAAACCGAATCAATGAGGGACTTCTACCTGTGTTATCCTGCAATTCTCACAAACACATTAGTCCCTCAACTAGGTCTAGGTTTGTCGTCAATACTCCAAAACCAACTAGGGGTGGCACTAGATGCACTTACACCTACATATTCCACGATGATCTCATCGGATGAACCACGATGTCGAGGATTCAATCAATCCCGTATTCAATTCCCTTTGTCAATCGGTACGTTACTTGCCCGAGATTCGATCGTGGTATCCCAATACCTCGTTCAATCTCGTTACCAGCAAGTCACTTTACTCGTTCTGCAACACATCATCCCGTGACCAACCCTTAGTCACATTGAGCTCATTATGATGATGTCTTACCGAGTGGGCCCAGAGATACCTCTCCGTCATGCGGAGTGACAAATCCCAGTCTCGATTCGTGCCAACCCAACAGACACTTTCGGAGATACCCGTAGTGCACCTTTATAGTCCCCCATTTACGTTGTGACGTTTGGCACACCCAAAGTATTCCTACAGTATCCGGGAGTTTCACAATCTCATGGTCTAAGGAAAGGATACTTGACATTAGAAAAGCTCTAGCAGACGAACTACACGATCTTGTGCTATGCTTAAGATTGGGTCTTGTCCATCACGTCATTCTCCTAATGATGTGATCCCGTTATCAATGACATCTAATGTCCATAGTCAGGAAACCATGACTATCTGTTGATCAACGAGCTAGTCAACTAGAGGCTCACTAGGGAAATGTTGTGGTCTATGTATTCACTCATGTATTATGATTTCTGGATAACACAATTATATCATGAACAATAGACAATTATCATGAACAAGGAAATATAATAATAACCATTTTATTATTGTCTCTAGGGCATATTTCCAATAGTCTTCCACTTGCACTAGAGTCAATAATCTAGTTACATTGTGATGAATCGAACACCCATAGAGTTCTGGTGTTGATCATGTTTTGCTCGAGGAAGTGGTTTAGTCAACGGATCTGCGACATTCAGGTCTGTATGCACTTTACAAATATCTATGTCTCCATTTTGAACATTTTCACAAATGGAGTTGAAGCGATGCTTGATATGCCGGGTCTTCCTGTGAAACCTGGGCTCCTTGGCAAGGGCAATTGCTCCAGTGTTGTCACAGAAGAGAGTCATCGGGCCCGACGCTTTGGGAATAACTCCTAGGTCGGTAATGAACTCCTTCACCCAGATTGCTTCTTGTGCTGCCTCCGAGGCTGCCATGTACTCCGCCTTCACATGTAGATCCTGCCACGACGCTTTGCTTGCAACTGCACCAGCTGACTGCCCCACCATTCAAAATATACACGTATCCAGTTTGTGACTTAGAGTCATCCAGATCTGTGTCAAAGCTAGCATCGACGTAACCCTTTACGATGAGCTCTTCGTCACCTCCATAGACGAGAAACATATCCTTAGTCCTTTTCAGGTACTTCAGGATATTCTTGACCGCTGTCCAGTGTTCCATGCCGGGATTACTTTGGTACCTTCCTACCAAACTTACGGCAAGGTTTACATCAGGTCTGGTACACAGCATGGCATACATGATAGACCCTATGGCCAAGGCATAGGGGACGACACTCATCTTTTCTCTATCTTCTGCCGTGGTCGGGCGTTGAGCCGTGCTCAATCTCATACCTTGCAATACAGGCAAGAACCCCTTCTTGGACTGATCCATATTGAACTTCTTCAATATCTTGTCAAGGTATGTACTTTGTGAAAGACCAATGAGGCGTCTCGATCTATCTCTATAGATCTTGATGCCTAATATATAAGCAGCTTCTCCAAGGTCCTTCATTGAAAAACACTTGTTCAAGCAGGCCTTTATGCTTTCCAAGAATTCTATATCATTTCCCATCAATAGTATGTCATCCACATATAATATGAGAAATGCTACAGAGCTCCCACTCACTTTCTTGTAAACACAGGCTTCTCCATAAGTCTGCGTAAACCCAAACGCTTTGATCATCTCATCGAATCGAATGTTCCAACTCCGAGATGCTTGCACCAGCCCATAGATTGAGCGTTGGAGCTTGCACACCTTGTCAGCATTCTTAGGATCGACAAAACCATCCGGCTGCATCATATACAATTCTTCCTTAAGGAAACCATTAAGGAATGTCGTTTTGACGTCCATTTGCCATATCTCATAAACATAGAATGCGGCAATTGCTAACATGATTCAGACAGACTTCAGCTTCGCTACGGGTGAGAAAGTCTCATCGTAGTCAACCCCTTGAACTTGTCGATAACCCTTAGCAACAAGCCGAGCCTTGTAGATGGTCACATTACCATCCGCGTCTGTCTTCTTCTTAAAGATCCATTTATTTTCTATGGCTCGCCGATCATCGGGCAAGTCAGTCAAAGTCCATACTTCGTTTTCATACATGGATCCTATCTCGGATTTCATGGCTTCCAGCCATTTGTCGGAATCTGGGCCCGCCATCGCTTCTTCATAGTTCGAAGGTTCACCATTGTCTAACAACATGATTTCCATGACAGGGTTGTCGTACCACTCTGGTGTGGAACGTGTCCTTGTGGACCTTCGAAGTTCAGTAGCAACTTGATCTGAAGTTTCATGATCATCATCATTAACTTCCTCCCTAGTCGGTGTAGGCACCTCAGGAACAATTTCTTGAGTTGCGCCACTCTCCGGTTCAAGAGGCAATACTTCATCAAGTTCTACTTTCCTCCCACTTACTTCTTTCGAGAGAAACTCTTTCTCTAGAAAGGATCCATTCTTGGCAACAAAGGTCTTGCCTTCAGATCTAAGATAGAAGGTATACCCAATAGTTTCTTTAGGGTATCCTATGAAGACGCATTTTTCCGATTTGGGTTCAAGATTTTCAGGTTGAAGTTTCTTGACATAAGCATCGCATCCCAAACTTTCAGAAATGACAGCTTAGGTTTCTTGCCAAACCACAATTCATACGATGTCGTCTCAACGGATTTCGACGGAGCCCTATTTAAAGTGAATGCGGCAGTCTCTATAGCATAACCCCAAAATGATAGCGGTAGATCGGTAAGAGACATCATAGATCGTACCATATCCAATAGAGTGCGATTACGACGTTCGGACACACCATTACGCTGTGGTGTTCCAGGCGGCGTGAGTTGTGAAACTATTCCACATTTCCTTAAGTGCGTGCCAAATTCGTGACTCAAATATTCTCCCCCACGATCTGATCATAAGAACTTGATTTTCCTGTCACGTTGATTCTCAACCTCACTCTGAAATTCCTTGAACTTTTCAAAGGTCTCAGACTTGTGTTTCATTAAGTAGACATACCCATATCTACTTAAGTCATCAGTGAGGGTGAGGACATAACGATAGCCACCGCGAGCCTCAACGCTCATTGGACCGCACCCATCAGTATGTATGATTTCCAATAAGTTGGTTGCTCGCTCCATTGTTTCGGAGAACGGAGTCTTGGTCATTTTGCCCATGAGGCATGGTTCGCACGTGTCAAATGATTCATAATCAAGAGACTCCAAAAGTCCATCTGCATGGAGTTTCTTCATGCGTTTGACACCAATGTGACCAAGGCGGCAGTGCCACAAGTATGTGGGACTATCATTATCAACCTTACATCTTTTGGCATTCACACTATGAATGTGTGTAACATCACGTTCGAGATTAAATAAGAATAAACCATTAACCAGCGGGGCATGACCATAAAACATGTCTCTCATATAAATTGAACAACCATTATTCTCAGATTTAAATGAGTAGCCATCTCGCATTAAATGAGATCTAGATACAATGTTCATGCTCAGAGCTGGTACTAAATAACAATTATTGAGGTTTAAAACTAATCCCGTAGGTAAATGCAGAGGTAGCGTGCCGACGGTGATCACATCGACCTTGGAACCATTCCCGACGCGCATCGTCACCTCGTCCTTCGCCAGTCTCCGTTTATTCCGCAGTTCCTGCTTTGAGTTACAAATATGAGCAACTGCACCGGTATCAAATACCCAGGAGCTACTACGAGCGCTAGTAAGGTACACATCAATAACATGTATATCACATATACCTTTGGTATTGCCGGCCTTCTTTTCCGCTAAGTACTTGGGGCAGTTCTGTTCCAGTGACCGTTTCCCTTGCAATAAAAGCACTCAGTCTCAGGCTTGGGTCCATTCTTTGACTTCTTCCCGGCAGCTTGCTTACCGAGCGCGGCAAATCCCTTGCCGTCCTTCTTGAAGTTCTTTTTACCCTTGCCTTTCTTGAACTTAGTGGTTTTATTCACCATCAACACTTGATGTTCCTTTTTGATTTCCACCTCCGCTGATTTCAGCATTGAATATACCTCGGGAATGGTCTTTTCCATCCCCTGCATATTGAAGTTCATCACAAAGCTCTTGTAGCTAGGTGGGAGCGACTGAAGGATTCTGTCGATGACCGCATCATCCGGGAGATTAACTCCCAGCTGAGACAAGCGGTTATGCAGCCCAGACATTTTGAGTATGTGCTCACTGACAGAACTGTTCTCCTCCATCTTACAACTGTAGAACTTGTCGGAGACTTCATATCTCTCGACCCGGGCGTGAGCTTGGAAAACCAATTTGAGCTCTTGGAACATCTCATATGCCCCGTGTTGCTCAAAACGCTTTTGGAGCCCCGGTTCTAAGCTGTAAAGCATGCCGCACTGAACTAGGGAGTAATCATCACTACGCGTCTGCCAGGCGTTCATAACATCTTGTTCTGTAGGGAAAACAGGTGCTTCACCTAGCGGTGCATCAAGGACATATGCTTTCCTGGCAGCTATGAGGATAATCCTCAGGTTACGGACCCAGTCCGTGTAGTTGCTGCCATCGTCTTTCAGTTTGGTTTTCTCTAGGAACGCGTTGAAGTTGAGGGCAACATTAGCGTGGGCCATTTGATCTATAAGACATATTGCAAAGATTTTAGACTATGTTCATGATAATTAAGTTTATCTAACCAAATTATTTAATGAACTCCCACTAAGATAGACATCCCTCTAGTCATCTAAGTGATACATGATCCGAGTCAACTAGGCCGTGTCCGATCATCAAGTGAGACGGACTAGTCATCATCGGTGAACATTTTCATGTTGATCGTATCTTCTATACGACTCATGTTCGACCTTTCGGTCTTCTGTGTTCCGAGGCCATGTCTGTACATGCTAGGCTCGTCAAGTCAACCTATGTGTATTGCGTGTGTAAATCTGGCTTACACCCGTTGTATGCGAATGTTAGAACCTATCACACCCGATCATCATGTGGTGCTTCGGAACAACGGACCTTAGCAACGGTGCAAAGTTAGGGGGAACACTTTCTTGAAATTATTGCGAGGGATCATCTTATTTATGCTACCGTCGTTCTAAGCAAATAAGATGTAAAACATGATAAACATCACATGCAATCAAATAGTGACATGATATGGCCAATATCATTTTGCTCCTTTTGATCTCCATCTTCGGGGCGCCATGATCATCGTCGTCACCGGCATGATACCATGATCTCCATCATCATGATTTCCATCATCGTGTCTTCATGAAGTTGTCTCGTCAACTATTACTTCTACTACTATGGCTAACGGTTAGCGATAAAGTAAAGTAATCACATGACGTTTATGTTGACACGCAGGTCATAAATAAATTAAGGAAACTCCTATGGCACCTGCCGGTTGTCATACTCATCGACATGCAAGTCGTGATTCCTATTACAAGAACATGATCAATCTCATACATCACATATATCATTCATCACATCCTTTTGGCCATATCACATCACACGACATATGCTGCAAAAACAAGTTAGACGTCCTCTAATTGTTGTTGCAAGTTTTACGTGGCTGCTATAGGTTTCTAGCAAGAACGTTTCTTACCTACGCCAAAACCACAACGTGCTATGCCAATTTCTATTTACCCTTCATAAGGACCCTTTTCATCGAATCCGATCCGACTAAAGTGGGAGAGACAGACACCCGCTAGCCACCTTATGCAACTAGTGCATGTCAGTCGGTGGAACCAGTCTCACGTAAGCGTACGTGTAAGGTCGGTCCGGGCCGCTTCATCCCAAGATGTCGCCGAATCAAGATAAGACTAGTAACAGCAAGTAAATTGACAAAATCAATGCCCACAACAACTTGTGTTCAACTCGTGCATAGAAACTACGCATAGACCTGGCTCATGATGCCAGTGTTGGGGAATGTAGCAGAATTTTAAAATTTTCCATGCATCACCAAGATCAATCTATGGAGACATCTAGCAACGAGAGGGAGAGGAGTGCATCTACATAACCTTGTAGATCACAAGTGGAAGCGTTCAAGAGAACGGGGTTGATGGAGTCATACTCGTCGTGATCCAAATCACCGATGACCGAGCGCCGAACGGACGGCACCTCCGCGTTCAACACACGTACGGTTGGGACAGACATCTCCTCCTTCTTGATCCAGCAAGGGAAGGAGAGGTTGATGGAGATCCAGCGGCACGACGGCGTGGTGGTGGAAGTAGCGGGATCCCGGCAGGGCTTCGCCAAGCGCAAGCAGGGAGGAAGAGGTGTCACGGGAGGGAGGGAGGCGCCAGGGACTTGGGGTGCGGCTGCCCTCCCTCCCCTCCACTATATATAGGGGCCAGGGGGGCGCCGGCCCCCTTGTAGATCCCATCTAGGGAGGGGCGGCCAAGGGAGGGGGACTTGCCCCCCAAGTTTGGTGGGGCGCCCCCCACCCCCAGGGTTTCCAACCCTAGGCGCAGGAGGAGGCCCATGGGGGGCGCACCAGCCCACCGGGGGCTGGTTCCCTTCCCACTTCAGCCCATGGGGCCCTCTGGGATAGGTGGCCCCACCCGGTGGACCCCCGGGACCCTTCCGGTGGTCCCGGTACAATACCGATGACCCCCGAAACTTTCCCGGTGGCCGAAACTGGACTTCCTATATATAAATATTTACCTCCGGACCATTCCGGAACTCCTTGTGATGTTCGGGATCTCATCCGGGACTCTGAACAACTTTCGGGTTACCGCATACTAATATCTCTACAACCCTAGTGTCACCGAACCTTAAGTGTGTAGACCCTACGGGTTTGGGAACCATGCAAACATGACCGAGACAACTCTCCGGCCAATAACCAACAGCAGGATCTGGATACCCATGTTGGCTCCCACATATTCCACGATGATCTCATCGGATGAACCACGATGTCGAGGATTCAATCAATCCCGTATTCAATTCCCTTTGTCAATCGGTACGTTACTTCCCCGAGATTCGATCGTCGGTATCCCAATACCTCATTCAATCTCGTTACCGTCAAGTCACTTTACTCATTCTACAACACATCATCCCGTGACCAACCCTTAGTCACATTGAGCTTATTACGATGATGTCTAACCGAGTGGGTCCAGAGATACCTCTCCATCATGCGGAGTGACAAATCCCAGTCTCGATTCATGCCAACCCAACAGACACTTTCAGAGATACCCGTAGTGCAACTTTATAGTCCCCCATTTACGTTGTGACATTTGGCACACCCAAAGTATTCCTACAGTATCCAGGAGTTGCACAATCTCATGGTCTAAGAAAGGATACTTGACATTAGAAAAGCTCTAGCAGACGAACTACACGATCTTGTGCTATGCTTAATATTGGGTCTTGTCCATCACGTCATTCTCCTAATGATGTGATCCCGTTATCAATGACATCTAATGTCCATAGTCAGGAAACCATGACTATCTGTTGATCAACGAGCTAGTCAACTAGAGGCTCACTAGGGACATGTTGTGGTCTATGTATTCACACATGTATTACGATTTCCGGATAACACAATTATAGCATGAACAATAGACAATTATCATGAACAAGGAAATATAATAATAACCATTTTATTATTGCCTCTTGGGAATATTTCCAACAGTCACTAGGTACATTAACATTGGAATACCAAGCTTCACCGGGACGTACAACGCCACCTTACCAGAAGAAGAGCACTGGATGATTCAAGTACAAGTTCCAGGAAGGACGTTTTTGCCAACCTCTAAACCCATAGAATTTTCTTTTGAAGCCCCCATCTGGAGTCTAGGAAAGAGCATGGCAACCCACATTACCATGGGACGCATTGGAGAAGTCTACAACAGGGAACTCAAAGACACTATCTACCAAATATGTGGGCGCCGAGATGAGCAATGGGAAGTAATCAGCACCAAGAAGGATAGATCCATTGCAGCTTTCATCCAGGAGTTAAACCAGCACATTCGACGTCAGGAGAACCAGATGTGCGCATACATGATGGACTTGAAGAAGGCGAAGACTAGGATCATCGAGCTGAGGAAGAACTCAAGTTTACACGCGATGGATATGAGGAGGAAATCAAGACACTACTAGAGAAGAATGACGACCTGATTAAGAAGATTGGAATATTCATGGGAGACCCCACACCAGTAGAAGAAGACAAAGAACCCAAGGAGATTCACCCCGAGGACTACATCATCATCGACGACACCGATTCCGATCCTAGTGATGATGACTCCGAAGACGAAGCTGGAGCAGATATTATGGAGTCTTCCACCGATCAAAATTTCTAGATGACCATCATATATTATTAGTATTCCCCCATGTATTTAGTAGCAGTTGAGCACTTTTGCGATAGTTCTAGACCGCTTGTATGCCCTTGCTTGATTTATTGAGTGAAATGTTTGTGTTTGTCTCATATGCATATGGGTAGTGCTTTCCCATTAGACCTCATTCTATTCTAATCTCTCCCCTATAAACCCATCAGATGCCTCCGAGACGTGACACCGGTTTTGCTTTCCCGCCGGAGCTCACTCAGTTGATCCAGCAGCAGAATACCCTGATGCAGTTGTTAGTTCAGAACCAAGGCAACAACAACAACAACAATCCACCACCACCGGTTGACAACTTAGCCCGTTTTCTGAGGTTGCAGCCGCCGGTGTTTTCCAGTAGCACCGAGCCTATAGTTGCTGATGATTGGCTACGCCATATTGGAAGGGAGCAGACCACCGCAGGTTGCATAGATGCTGAGAAGGTGCGCTTTGCCGCTTATCAATTGGATGGACCAGCAGCCTCATGGTGGGAGAATTACACGGCCACTTTCCCCATAGCCAATGTCACTTGGGACCAGTTTCAGCAAGCTTTCCGCGCAGCCCATGTCTCAACTGGAGCTATGTAGATGAAGAAGTGGGAGTTCTGCAACTTATGCCAGGGAAACCGTACTGTAGCTCAGTACGTGGATGATTTTAGCAAGTTATCACGCTATGCCCCTGATGATGTGGCCACAGATGTCGCGAAGCAGGAGAAGTTTATGGAAGGGCTGAATGATGAGATGAGCATGCAGTTGATGGTAGCAACCTTCAACAACTACCAGGAGTTGGTAGATAAGGCTCTTATGATTGAAGGGAAGCAGCAGCAGATTGAGAGCCGTAAAAGGAAGTACGGACAAGGGAAGTATAACTCAGGAGCTCAACAGAAGCCTCGCCTAACCCCGAACTCGGGAGGACTTGTTCATAACCATGGGGGTCACACTGGAGGAGGATCGCATAATCACAATGGTGCCAAGAATGGGAATGGGAACGGAAGTAACAACAATCAGAACCGCTCCAACCCAGCCACACCCGCCAAAAGAGACCTAAGTCAAGTTACTTGCTTTAAGTGCGGGAAGACAGGGCACTATGCCAATGATTGCCCCGAAGGGAGGAATGGAAACGGAAATGGGAGCGTTGGGAAGAAGCCTAATCCCTTCAACAAAGGACAAGTGAACCACGTTAACGTGGAGGAGGTTGAAGAGCAGCCGGACGCGGTAATAGGTAAGTTTTTGGTTAAGTCATTTACCGCTCTTGTTCTTTTCGATACTGGTGCATCGCATTCATACATATCAAGGGGATTCGTGGATAAGTTTAAACTATCAACCCAAACCCTTAGGACCCCTCTCCTAGTGAGTTCACCTAGAGCAGAGTACATGGCTAGCCGATGGTGCGACCAGATACCCCTAACCATTGGCACACATGTTTTTCCGTCTGATCTAATTATCTTGGAGTCACAAGGATTGGATGTGATATTAGGTATGGACTGGATGTCAAAGTATGGAGGAAGTATTGACTGTGCTAGTAAGTCGATTTATCTCACCACCCCGGAGGGAAAAATGATTAAGTATGTATCTAGGCATGTGCCTAGGAGGAGCCAAGTGAATGCCCTCACGGGAGTTGTTCAGGAGGAAGTGCCTGTAGTGAAGGAAATCCCGGATGTTTTTTCAGAGGAGTTACCAGGCATGCCACCGGATAGAGACATTGAGTTTTTGATAGAGCTATTGCCAGGTATAGGGCCAATATCCAAGAGACCCTATCGGATGCCCGCAAATGATCTGGATGAAATTAAGAAACAGATCAAGGAGTTATTGGAGAAAGGTTACATTCAAAGAAGTTCGTCACCTTGGGGAGCCCCAGTACTTTTGGTTGAGAAGAAGGATAAATCCCTAAGGATGGTTGTTGATTATCGAGCCTTGAATGAAGTGACGATTAAGAACAAGTATCCACTGCCGATGATCAATGATCTGTTTGATTAGCTGCAAGGAGCTAAAGTGTTTTCGAAGATCGGTCTACGATCGGGATATCATCAGTTGAAAATTTGAAAGGATATACCAAAGACAGCGTTCACCACGCGGTATGGATTATACGAGTATACAGTCATGTCGTTTGGACTGACTAACGCCCCTGCCTATTTTATGAGCATGATGAGCAACGTGTTCATGGAATATTTGGACAAGTTTGTTGTGGTGTTCATTGATGATATTATGGTATACTCAAAGAGTGAAGAAGATCACAAGGAGCATTTGCGGTTAGTTCTCGGGAAACTCAGGGAACATCAGTTGTATGCTAAGTTTAGCAAATGCGAATTTTGGTTGAAGGAAGTCGGATTCCTTGGACATGTTATATCAGGAGAAGGTATAGCAGTAGACCCCAGCAAGGTTCAGTCAGTCACGGAATGGTTGGCACCCACTTCAGTTAGCGAGATCCGCAGTTTCCTTGGACTCGCAGGTTACTACAGGAGGTTCATTGAGAATTTTTCCAAGATTGCAAAGCCAATGACTGAACTATTGAAGAAGGATACTAAGTTCAAATGTACAGAAGATTGCGAAGCAAGTTTCCAGGAGTTGAAGAAACGTTTGACTACAACCCCAGTGCTAACATTGCTAGATATACATAAGGAGTTCCAAGTGTATTGCGACGCCTCTTGCTTAGGACTTGGATGTGTGCTTATGCAGGACGGAAGAGTTGTTTCATATGCCTCACGACAACTAAAACCTCATTAGTTGAACTATGCCACGCATGATTTGGAGCTAGCAGCCGTAGTGCATGCATTGAAAACTTGGAGACATTACCTTATTGGAAATCGTTGTGATGTGTACACGGATCATAAGAGTTTGAAGTACATCTTCACACAGAAGGAGCTGAACCTTAGGCAGAGGAGATGGTTGGAACTTATAAAGGATTACGACATGAAGCTACACTATCATCCAGGAAAGGCCAATGTCGTAGCAGACGCTTTGAGCCGGAAGAGTTATGCCAATATCCTTGAAAGTAAGGGATTGCCGAAGGAGTTAGCAGAGGATATCATGGAACTTCGATTGGAGATTGTTCCAAGAGGTTTCGTTGCAACAATGGAGGTTCAGTCTACATTATTAGGCAAGATTCGAGAAGCTCAGAAGGATGACAAAGAGATTGCCGAGATAAAGGAGAAGATGAGCAAAGGAAAGGCCAAAGGTTTTCATGAGGATGAGCACGATACTTCATGGTTTGAGGATCGAGTTTATGTGCCCAATAACACTAAGATCAGGAAGTTGATACTCCAAGAGGCTCATGACTCACCATACTCGATACACCCCGGAAACACCGAGATGTATTTGGATTTGAAGGAACATTTCTGGTGGACTGGTATGAAGAAGGATATTGCCGAGTATGTAGCCGTATGTGATGTATGTCAGAGAGTAAAGGCAGAGCATCAGAAGCCAGCAGGACTGTTACAGCCTATGTCGATACCCAAATGGAAGTGGGATAAACTTGGCATGGACTTTATCACTGGATTGCCCAGAAGCAAAGCAGGATATGATTCTATATGGGTAGTAGTTGATCGCTTGACCAAAGTAGCTCACTTTATCCCAGTGAAACCCAGCTATACAAGTGTGAAGCTGGCCAAGATATATATGTCCAGGATCGTATGTCTGCATGGAGTTCCGAGGACTATTGTATCAGATAGAGAAACACAGTTTACTTCAAAGTTTTGGCATCAGTTACACCAGACTTTGGGAACAAGATTGGAGTTCAGCACAGCGTTTCACCCGCAGACGGATGGACAGACTGAGAGAGTCAATCAGATTTTGGAAGATATGTTGAGAGCCTGTGTACTAGATTATGGATCTAGCTGGGATGACAATTTGCCTTATGCAGAGTTCTCGTACAACAATAGCTACCAAGCCAGTTTGAAGATGGCACTGTTTGAAGCCCTGTATGGATGCAGGTGCAGAACGCCGTTGATGTGGGATGAGGTAGGAGACTGGCAGTTGTTTGTACCAGACTTGATCAAGGAGTCTGAGGAGAAGGTTAAACTGATTCGTGATAGACTGAAGATTGCTCAGTCCAGGCAGAAGAGTTACGCAGATTCAAAACGCAAGGAGGTAACCTATGAAATTGGAGATAGAGCATATCTGCGAGTACCACCCTTGCGAGGAGTGAAACGTTTTGGAGTTAAGGGAAAGTTAGCCCCGAGATTTGTAGGACCGTATTGTGTTTTGGAACGGATGGGAGAAGTTGCCTACAAGTTGGAATTACCCGAGGGATTATCAGGAGTTCACGATGTGTTTCACGTTTCCCAGTTGAAGAAGTGTCATGCTGAGATGGCCGATATACCGTTAAGAGATACAGTACCGTTAGAGGCGATTCAGTTGGACAGTGATTTGACTTATGAGGAGAAGCCAGTTAAGATTCTTGAGTTTGCCAGCCGAGTCACCCACAGCAAGGTTATCAAGTTTTGCAAAGTTCTGTGGAGCCACCATACCGAGGATGAAGCCACCTGGGAACGAGAGGATGATCTACTCAGAGACCACCCACACCTATTTTCTAGCCAACCCGAATCTCGAGGGCGAGATTCATCTTAAGGGGGTAGGTTTGTAACATCACAAATTTTCAATTTGGAATTTTATACATAGGTCATCCATGCATATCATATTTTATTGCATTTTCGTTTCGCAATCCTCAAAATCCTAAGCAACTCAAGGACCCTCGGAGAGAGTTGGGGATTTTCCGGTTTTCGTATTTGATTTTTATCAAATAATGAAACGAGGATTTTTGATTTTAATTATTTTTCTCTCCGAAAAATATTTCATATTAAAATATAAGAGAGGAGATAATATGACTTCTCCAAAATAATTGAAACATTGGAGGAAAAATATTAAAATCATTTATTTATTTTATTTGGATTTTATTTGCATTAGAAAAATTGCACGTTTTCAAAATTTCATTTTAGGGCCAAGAAAATGTTCATCTCGTTCTAAATATTTTATTTAGACGGTGAAAATTTGTTTTGACATTTTTAGATTTTTATTTTATTTTCTAGGATTTTATTTCTGTCGGTGAAATTGTTTAAAAAAAACTCCCCGCGCCCGACTGGGCCGAAGCCCAGCCGAGCCAGGCCGGCCCGCCCGCGCCACCGCCTCCCTCGCCCGCGCCGCCGTTCCTGGCACGGACGCCGAGGAAAGTCCGGCTCGGACTCCTCCCCGGGCGCCCCCTCGCCCAAGCAAGCCACCCCCCCTTTAAAGCCCGCCGCCGAGCCCCCCCCCACCACACCACTGCCGCCGCCGAGCCCCGCCGCCCAACCCCGCCTCGCCGGAGCCCCTCGCCAGAGGTACCGCGTCGGATCCGAGCCGTCGGTTTTTTTTAAGGAACCGTTCGGTTTTTTAGAAACCCTAGTTCGTTGTTTTTTATCGGTTCGCCGGTTTTTCTCGGTTCTTCTAATTAGCGGACGTTCGTCCGTACGTTCGTTTTAACGAACGATTTTCACCTGTTAGTTACAGTTAATGAACGCTCATTCGTTAGTCTGTTCGTCAGTTTCTTTTATCAGATTAATCCGCGTTTATTCTCGATCGCGATTTCTGATCCGATCTTAGTTTCTGTTTATCTTTTCGCTCGTTAGTCGGAATCAGGCGATTCAAGCGCCTGTATTTTCGTCTCGAGACCCTCTTTATGTTTAACCAACTTGCACAAGTTTTTGCTACTATAAAATTTGACCTAGGTCCAGATTAGTAAACGAATCTTGTTTCTTTCGCCGTTTGAGTTTCGTTGCTCCGTTTGATTTGATTCTTTTTGCTAACCGGAGTTCTTAAGTTGAACTTTCTGGTCAACCTCTCTTATTTGAGTTTTGCTTGTGCATCTTTGCTTGTTGCTTATGTATGCTATTGTTTGTTTGCGATAGAACACCCGGAGTGCGAAGCGTGTTACTACGAGTCCCTAGGATTCGCGGATCGTCAGCAAGGCAAGAAACACATTGATCATACTCTTTCCATACCCAGTTTTTATGCATTAGTTCAAATCCTCAAACATTGCATGATTAGGATGTCATTAACTTGTGGGTTGGGAAGTAGTTATTGAGGTAGAACCTATTGCCCTGTTACTATCAAACCTTGGGAGTTACTTCTACGCGTTGCTTATATTACTATGCTATGCTATGCTCGTAGACGTGGTTTGGTTTGAGTGAAATCCATGACAGATGTGAGATTGTTAATTAATGGTTCAACTTAAGGTGGCAACTTACATAAACATCTAGGTGGATTGAGGCACCTGGGGAACCTAGTGTTGTCTGTATTTTTTCGGAAATCCCGGGGTACCCGTGTGATCTTTCTATGGACCGCCACCCAAGCTCAAAGGGAACTGAGATGATTCATGCTAGAAACTTCCGTGTGCAGCCACAAGCTATTATGGGCTCTAGCATAGTTGAGTAAGTTACGTGAAGCTCTCGAAGAGGTGGATCAGTAGGTAGTGGGTTTTGTAGGTTTGGTATGGTCTACCCGGAGTAAAGAGTTAATGTTTCTGAAAGACTGTGTCTCGGTCATCCGTTTCTCAAACACCTTGTAGTGCGAGAAATCCAACGGAGGCGATCGAGTCTTGTGGAGAAAAGTGCGCAAACCTCTGCAGAGTGTACAATCTAATCATGGTTAGCCGTGTCCCCGGTTATGAATAATCTTGAGTATCTAGTACTTGGGTTATCACATGTATCTCATCACTCTTAACTAATATTGTTGGGTTGTTAACTACTTTAATTTGGGATTGAGTTGGGAGTACCTTCTCAATATTGTTCAACTACCATGATAGTTAAATTAAAATCTATTTCTTTGTTGTAGGGAAAATTTGGCTTTTCACAAAACTATAACCATAGAGCTTTCCACCAGCCAAATATGCATATAGTAATAGCATTATTCTGTTCATGCTCTACTGTGTTGTGTTGCCAGCATATTCCATGTGCTGACCCGTTTTCGGGCTGCAACGTATTATGTTGCAGACTCAGACGAGGAGTAAGGTTCGTTAGATCGTTGCCGTGCAGCTCAGCTATGCCGTTGGAGTTGATGGACTCATTTTATCTTTCAAGCCTTCCGCTGTTAGCGCATTAGATGGCCTTAAGCCATATTTTTGTAATAAGTTCTTTTTGGAGACATTCGATGTAATACGTGTGTGATTGCTACTCTGCTATAAATCCTCGAGTACTGTGTGTGTCAGCATTACCGATCCAGGGATGATACTGAAGCACAGAGACTTGACCGTTTGAGGTCGGGTCGCTACATGTTTCTCGTGTATACAAAAAATGTATATAAAAATATACATTTTGTGTGAAAAAGAAATTGATTGAGTATTTAAAAAGTGTTAATCAAGCGTTTGAAAAATATATTTGGAAAGCGTTTGAAAATTGTTAATCAAGGATTTGAAAAATGTTAAATGTGTATAGAAAAAATGTTAATCAATCATTTGAAAAAAATGTTCAACAAGCATTTGAGAAATGTTAATCAAGCATTTGAAATATGTTAAATGCGTGTAGAAAAAATGTGGATCATGTATTCATAAATTTTTTAACATGTATTTAAAACATGTTAATTAAGCATTTTAAAAAGTTAAATGTGTATAGAAAAATGTTGACCATGTACTAAAAAACAAATCTTGCATTGTATTTAGAAAATGTTAAACTTGTATTTTAAAATTTTAATCAAGCATTTAAAAAATGTGAATGTATATAGAAAAAATGTTGACCATGTATTAAAAATAATAATATTTCATATAAAAAAATTAATCATGCGTTTTAAAAATGTTAAATATGTATATAAATATGTTGATCATGTATTAAAAAATATTATTGTAGTTGAAAAATGATAATCAAGCATTTGAAAATGTTTAAAATGTTTATAGAAAATGTGATGACCTTGTAGTTAAAAATGTTAACCGAGCGTTTGAACAATATTTAAAATGTGTATAGATTGTTTTGACCATGTACTCAAAAAATGTTGAACTTCTATTTAAAAAATGTTGAGTGTGTTTTAGAAAAATGTTTTTGATATATACGAAAAATGTAGAATGAAAGCCAAAAGAAAAAAGAGGAAAAACAATTAAAACTGAAAAGGAAACAAAATAAAAATGAAAAATGTAAAATAAAACCAAGGAAACAAGTGGAAAAAGAATGGGAAGTACTGAAACCAATAAAGAAACAAAAAATAACAAGAAAGAAACAAAGAAAACAAAAAACCGATGAATATTGTGAAAGTAACGAAGATAATAAATGAAGAAAGAAATAAAATAGATAATCCCTGAAAACCAGGAATAAAACAAATAAAACCGGTGAAAAAACAAAAAAAACTCAGAAAACCGGTGAAAAAACAAAAGAAACTCAGAAAACCGGTGAAGAAACAATAAATCGGAAGAGAAAAAAGGATTCGAACCAGCGAAGCGATCGTTCGCTCGCGAGCGTCGCATGCCAGCGATCGAATATAAAAATAAATGGGTCGGCCCAGTTTGTATGCGCATATTCACCGCCCGTGCTCCGGCTTTAAAATGATTAGCATGTGGCCGTGGTCATTTGAGAAAGCCTGCAAATGCTTCTGTTTCGAGAAATCAACTACGAGGTCCGGGCTACCTCTGATGCCGGCCCATGAGCGGACGCAGATGACCACCGAAGCCCTTTAAGCCCATATAAATTTCTACCTCTTCTTCCTCGCCTTGCTGCCGTATGCCCCCGTGCCATTCCGGTCCGTCTCGTCGCTCGACACTCGTCTCCCTCCACAGAAAGGCTAATGGCGACCGCCATGCGGAGCGCCCGCCTCCTACGGCTCGGCTTCTGTCACGTCCCTTCTCTTCTCTTCCGAGGGCCCCTGTCCCCCTCCCCGAGCCCGGGCCTGGGCCTGGGCCTGAGCGTTGCCAGGGTCGGGTTGGTCCATCTCCGATGCTCGGCGGCCGAGGCCGGCGACGGCAGGGGTAAGAAGGTGTCAGCGCGACTAGCACTGGCACAGCAGGTGATGCGCGACGCCGAGGAGCGCGCGGCCTCAGCCGGCTCTGATCCCGCCCCCAAGATCACCATAGGTAACTCATCCCAACCGCCCTAATTTGCCCCATTGTTGTAGTACTACTATCATTGGTACATAAATCCGAATTGATTGCTCATGCTTTAGAAATGGAGTAGTAAGTAGTGCTTTTCAAATATTAGGAAATAGCCTGTATTGAGATTTAGACTTTTAAAGTTGTAGCTTATGACTAGGAACATAGAAGATGGGGATCACGAGGTGCCATATTTGCTAAGGAGGATTGTGATGCCTTTGCAGTAACGATGCTATTTATAGAGTGAGAAATGTGCATCTGATTTGGGGCCATAAGTCCATTCTACCTAGCCGTCTGCCTCTACGGAGTTGCCCCTCCTGATTGCTCGTTCAAGTGTATGTGTATCTGCTACTTATGCATACATTTCATGCTAAGGACATCGTTCTACTGGCATTTTCGTAGCACAAAAGAATTTGTAAGCTGGCGGTGTGGTGAATGCTAGCTATGAAGTTGATTTGTTTGCTTGCTCTGTTGCCAATCTGCTTTTATTAAGCAGAAACTGGTACTGTGGAAACCAAGTTAATTAAGCTTGAGAAGTAGCTAGGCTTGCTTGCCTTACAGCTTGAAGCGAAGAAAAAGAAAGTAAATATTAGGTACAGATATGAGGTAATAATGAGCTTTTGGTTAGTAAATTGCTTTATCTAACCTGTAAGTTCATGTAAGAGGTAATGGAACATCTGGTCTGATTGTTGCAAGTTGCAAGTAAAATGCATATTCTTGTCACGGCTTGTTGCAGGTATTTGACTATGAACTGGAAGAAGGAAAATAGTTTGAAGAATTCGCTAAACTGCGATCATATATATAGCATACCTTACAAGTATTTATGTCAACAGTCAGTAGCGGAGCTACAACAAAAAACCAGGGCAGGCCAATCTAAGCTTTCACTCGTACATAGGCATTGTTTTTGCTCACCAACTAGGCTATTATGCATATGTTTTGGATTGAGCGGGCCATGGCACAGTTTAGCCCTCACATAGCTCCCCCAGTGTCAACAGTATTAGTTCTGCATTCTGTATCCCAGTGACATTTCTAAACGTTTGATTCCTGATGACTATGTATCCAACCGTTACGTGGGTTGCCAGCTGGTCTGAAGTAACCCACTTTATGTGTGCAGATCATGTTACTGTTAGCTTTGCAAGAAGTGGGGGCGCGGGTGGTCAGAATGTTAACAAAGGTTTGCTGTCTGTACATTCTCCTTATTTATCACTGCATTGCCTAGTACTCCCTCCGTCACAAAATAAGTTGAGTCACTTATTTTGTGACAGAGGGAGTATATCTGAATTGTTGTTGGTTCAGCATTGTGAAACTAATGACTGGTCTGTTTTGTTGAACAATTCCAATTCAGCAGTAGCACGTTTTGTTTCATCACTTGTCATGTTCAAATAATTGCTGTTGGCCCATTGATGGGGTGTTTTATCTTAGGGATCACCTTGTCCTAGGATGGGGTGAGTCCATCATTGGATGGTCCATTAAATTTGCCAAATGTATTCCATTTGTCAAACCAAACAACTGGGTCGGATTCAGAGCTAGGATGGTTCCGTCCATTAACCATCCAGTCCCTCAAACCAGATTCTCCATTTCTTTATATTAAGGATGTCCAGATAGTGATTACTTAAGGATGTTGATGTTACCACTTCACGCTAAAATGTGTACCACTATTTTGCAGTTAATACAAAGGTCGACATGCGGTTCAATGTTGAGAAAGCTCATTGGCTCGGAGAGAGGATTAAGGAACGGATATTGCAAACGGTTTGAAAACCTTAATTTACACATCTTATCTGTTTATGTTGCTATCATGTCTTCTGTATTATGTTGTTTACCTTTAATGGATGCATCATATTATCTGCTTTCTCTTGTATGCATTTTTGTGTTATATTTCATATTTAGAGAGGTCGTTACAATTTAAATTTCTGTACGCCCAGGAAAAGAACAGGATAAATAAGGATGGTGAACTTGTGATGTCTTCTACGAAAACTAGGACACAGAAGTAAATATCACTTAGCTATTTCTTTTTGTTGTCTTATTTGGACAGCAATTGACATGTTTATCACCTTAGGGGCAATATTGAAGATGCTTTGCAGAAAATACAGGTACACCTCATCCATTTCAAATCTTTGTCTAGAAGCAATTCGCATAGCATAGGGTCCATATTGCTGTTGCCCCTTTTCCATATAGCGTACTCATTAAATATTTGATAACAGGCGATCATTGATGCTGCATCATATGTTCCCCCACCGCCTTCAGAAGAGCAAAAGAAGAAAATTGAAAAAATGTAAGCTGCTTTCTGGCCATTTGCTTCCTTCAAATTTATTTAGGCACCAATACTCCACACAAGTAGCAACTGATGAGCTAATCTTAACTGAGCTAGCTCTTTTGTTTATATAAGTGCAAGTCATTTAAGGAAATTGTAAAAGGTGTCATGTAGTGTAGATATCGTTACCCGCAAAAAAAAGTGTAGATATCGTTGAAACCTTCTGTACATGTATACTCTAAGGGGATGCTTGGTTCACTTGCTATTTGCTGAGTATACTTGATTTGAAGCCACAACTTGCCACAGCTCACTTAGGCGAGTTTGACTTTCTTTAGGCTGTTGTTTCGCTTGTTGCCACACTCGGTGGTGGAGCGTCAACCACACCAAAGACCGGGCTAGTTGCTGAACTAATGGGCCAAAGCAACACACGAGCCACAAAACCAAGCAGTAGATCACGGGCCATAGCACTAAATTGGCCATATATGGGAAACCCTGCCAGGGCCCAGTTTGGTCTCCACGATGCTCCACCCCTGGCCATACTTGTAGGGTGCCATCCGTTCCTAGCCTTGTATCATGTCCTGCCTATTAGGGCATGTGCAACAGTATCTAGTCAGCCATCTGTAAGGGGTGCCACGTTGGAATTTTAGTGATGTGAGAAAAGAGAAAGTAGAGAGAAATAGTTTGTCTCTACAGACGGTCTGTAGGATTTTTTCAGACAACTTACAGACGGTGATTTTGCCATTGTATGGACATTGTCTAAAAAATAGACAAGTTACAGAACAAACTGCTGTATGTGTTGTCTGGAGTGGTATTGTAGACACCATCTGTCTAAACCAATGTTCATGCCATGGGTACAGTTCCTTAGCCTCGTGTCATTTCTGATCTGTGCGAAAACCTGCCACGCACCAACACTTGTGGTAGATGATTTGCTCAGCACAAATCTGTGGCATGCTTTTTTTCTTGGAATGTGAGGATTCAAACCAAACATGACCCTAACCTTATTCTCGTTCTCCATATTGGTTACTTGTTACAACTATGACTTGTCACACTTTCTTAGGCCCAAGGTCCATGTTTCGTGGAGTCAGGCATGTTTGGTTCTTTGTTTGCCCTACTATGTCAGCTATTTGGTTTGCTTCCACAACTATGGCATGTAATGCCTACCTAACCTGCTTGCCATAGGCATATTGCTTAGCCAATTTTTTTGCCTCTAACTTGTGGCGATAAATGGGCCACCAAAACTGGCCTGAAATATATGCCGTTTCATCTCTGAATAACACATGAGAAGATAAAATTGTCAAACTACACTCGTTGACTCAGTTGATCTATGTATTATTGTAGTGCTGCAGCCGCTGAGAGGAACAGAATGCAAAACAAGAAGGTACTCTCACAGAAGAAAGAATCGAGGAGGAGCAAACCCAGCTGGGACTGATTGCAGGATAACAAAAGCGCCTTCTCTCTTACCTGTTGTACTGATGTGATCAAGTCTTCTGCATGGTAACTGCTGCTCTGGTTTCCCTTAATCTCCATTTTGTACTAGTTTCCTGATGTCTATATGTCAGTAACATCAATACTGCACAGATTCAGAGGCACTGATTACTGGCATTTTCTCAGCGTGTTTCTTGGACGTACCTTCAGCGGAGTCTTGCGCCAGTAGCATGGTGAAGGCATCTTGGTGAAGATACTAGGTCGTTGTTACAGCTAGTTCTTGTTTTCATAGTAAATGTAAAAAAGAACAAGAGCCGAAAAGTGTGATGGCATCTTGGTGGGGATAGCTTCACAGACAGTTTTTGTTTCATCCATTGGAAACCAGCGCCTGACGAGAAACATTGCTTCTGTCCCAACACGCACTGTACACATCGTTGGTCCTGAACCCTGAATATATCAGATGCATCACATGTTCACTGGACTAGAAATCTAGTAGTATGTGGCAAGACTAAGGATGCGTTTGGTTGCTCACATCGATTTTTTATAGTTTGCATCTGTGGCCGAGTAGGGACATGCTGAGCTAATGCAGGGTAAAAACATGTTCTGCACATCATTTGGTACCCTGCATCGCACCACTGAGCACTTTCATGCCTGGCGTTTGGTTGTCATGCTGACCGAGTTTAAGGCTGTGAACCTGCAAAACACGGTATTTGGTTGAGCACGGCATGTGGTGTGCTCACCTCTCCTCACTTCACAGTTCACATTGCATCTGTGGTGACCTTACCACATACTACACACTGCATTATTGGACCATCACACCACAAATACAGTAGGAATTAAACAGTTTTGCAATGAAATAGCAGCTCATCCTAACTCCTAACAAATAGCATTACAAGTTAATAACCATGTGGCTTAAGCCGCGTTTGGATTCCCTCCGCTCCGCGCCGGAGCGGAGCGGCAATCCAGTTGATTAAGGCCATAATTTGCGGAGTTGATTAAAGCCCGCTCTGCTCCGCGGATGACTGTGGAACGCGGCCTTAATAGGGGATAGTTCATCGATGAGGATGACTGTGGAACGCGGCCTTAACAGGGGATAGTTCATCGATGATGAAATAGGGGGGGGGGGGGCGCGGGTCCTTTGCTACTGCTTCTTGTTCTCCTATTCATCTTCATCTTCCTCTGTTGCTCCTGTTGTTCTTTAGATCTTTGTAGTTCCTCTATTTGCCCATATTGTCTCAGCCCATTCCAACATTTTGATCTTCCAAACTTCATTGTCACGTGCCTCCACACCATGACCGGAGTGATCATCATCGGCTGTCACATCTTCCTCCTCCGGCACCAACTCATCAAAACCCCATTGTAGGATCCAGTTATGCAAAATGCACCAAGCAAGAACAAGCTTAACTTGAGTGAGGTAAGGGTGGAATGACTTCTAATCTAGGATCTTAAATCGATTCTCGAGAGCTCCAAATATCCTCTCAACCATGATTCTAAGGTTGGAGTGTCTAAAATTGAACAATTCTTGTGCATTCCTAGAAAAGAACGCGTTTAGATGGTACCTGGTTTTCCTGAAGGGTTGAAGAACACCAGGGCGAGATCCATAGTCAGCATCTCCTAGGTAGACCTCGCCACTTGGACTATTGATGCCATCTTGCCTTGTCATGCTGTCAGCAAGAAAGTTAGCATCATGGTTGATCCTTCCCAGCCAGCCAACACATACGTGAACTTCAAATTGAAGTCAACGGCAGTAGGCACATTCTGGCTAGTGTGGTGCTTTCTACCCCTATATGTTGTTGCATGTGTCCTCAACACTCTAGCAGTGATGTGAGTATCATTTATGGCGCCAATACAATCATGTGATGGCGTGAAAACGTGTTCTTATGGCTGTATGACAACATTGTAAGCATGTTATGGCACGAAATACGAGCACTGCTCACCTTGAAATACGGATACCATCTTGGGCTTGTGCAGATCTTGTGCGGAGTTTGCTCGGTTGGTGCCTTGATCATCTCTCCTTTGAGCTCCCCAGCGGCATACAACACTTGCTCGTAATACCGAGAAAATGGTCCCATTGGATCTCTTGAATGTGTTGTGAATAACCCCGAACGTCTGATTATGACCGGCGAGATGAAGGAACATGGTAACTTGCTCTTCCACAAAGGTGTGGATGCTATCTTCTAGTAACCACCTATTCCTAGAGGTCTTCACAAGCATGGAAAATGGTGATCAACGCATTCGAAGCATGTTCACGGCCTCTACATCATTGTTGTTGCAGATGTAGTTCAGATTGGCAATCCTCTCCCTGTCTCGAATGAAGAATGGACCATACCTAATGACACACTTTTCACTACGATGAATTGTTATCTGGTAAACGGACATCATCCAAACCTGAATCATTGACATGAGTGTTGCTGGCTGAATTACCATCTTCATCTGTTCGTCTAGATCCTCCTAGACAACAATGTATCCGTAAGGAACGGCGAAATCTAACCAACACCGTGCCTCGAATGAACAGAGGAGGGGGTGTATGCTTACCGGTTTCTGAACCGATGAGGAGTACGGGGGCCCATGACTGAGACGAGGAGGACGAGACGGAGGCGATGAAGAAGGGGAGAGCAACTCCTGCTATCGGTGAGTGATGTTGGTGCTGCCGCCGTTGCCGCTTGCGCAGACCCGAGTCTTTGCCGCCGCCAGTGCTAAGAACCGAGGAGGGGGTTGTCCTAGAGCAAGAGGCGAACGAGTTAATGGGAATGAGCCTAGATTTTGCACCATCCTACACCGGCAGATTACGGTCTCCCACCATCTTCGCACCGGGTCCCCCCTGCACCGCCACGCACACCGTCCGACTTTTTGTGCCCGACTCAGCTTGGCTCGCTAGAAACGGCCGATTAGAGCGTTCCTAGCGAGATAGGCCGTGGGCTGCTTTATGGTTCATGCACGTGCGCGCCAGGCCCCCATGTATGCTACCAAACACGTTATTTTGCACCCACTCGGCTTGTTTTGGGGTATGCAGGTAACCAAACGCATCCTAAGAGCATCTAGAACCGAATATCCCATATCCTTCCTCAAAGTCTTGGAGCTTGACTCGTTGCTGCCAAGATAGTAATTTGTCACCCAATTTGATCCCGCATAGTTCGCGCAGACGTCTAGGTTAATCAACACTTCCCATACCTAGCCCATATGTGGGGTGGGCATGGGGACGCCCGACTACGTTCGTCACGTCGGATCTGGCCCATGCGGGCCCATCCTAACCCTACAAATATGTTTCCCTTTCTGTATCTTGTATTAAACCCTAGCCACTCCACTTAGGCTCCTCTCCGCACTGCTCCATCCCCAAGTCCTCTTTGGAGATCTTCGGTCTTCTTTGGCATGGCAGGTAGCAGATCCGAGTCCGGCAACTTTGGATCCCGTCGACTGGGACCTCGTCCCATGAGAGGACGAGGAGTTATTTGTCTGGATAACTCTCCGCCGGTCCCAGGAGGAAACCTCAGCTCCGTAATCATAGTCGCTCCGGTAGGAATCCATTGCATCCGCGCAAGTGGTGCTTGGATCCGACGGCGCCAGCGGCTCAAGGCGTGTTACCACGGCGATGTCGGGGGTGGCGGGCATGGGCTGGATGTGCCGCTACGCCCAACCGGACGGCCCCGGGCCGGCGGCACAAACCCTACGACCAAGCCTTGTCCCCGCGATGTTGAGCTCCAAGTTCGAGGTCAACGCCGCCAGATGGCACGGCCACAACCATGGATGTGCCAAGGACTGACATGCCCTTCATGTGACGGAGAAGGTAAGGGCGGTCGCGGAGGCCGAGCCACACGTGTCGACCCAGGATGCAATGCATGCCATCATCCTTGCTAAGCGTCAACCCTGGACGGTGCGTGTCCTCCAAAGGAGAAATCTCGAGCGGTCCATGCCCTCGTCGGACTGCCTAGACAGCTCCGACAATGAGCAGATCAGGCTCAATCTATATTCCGTCTTCGACCAGTACGTCCGTGACGAAGACGGCAAGGGAAGGGCAACCGTGGGTGAACTTTCTCCATAGCTCTATTTTTTAGGACATGTCAATTTTGAGTGTATGGATTTGAGGGCTTGCTACGGGGAAGACGGCTATGGACGCGGGCATTTGAGGGGGGCTGGTCACTCTCCGCGTGCGATCAGTAGGTGTTTGGGGCTCACTTTTGCCCGATGAAGTTGTTGATGCTCTAACAGTCATCCATCATTTTTGTCTGAACACAGTATAAACATAGATGCTCACAAACACGCACATAAGATACTGAGTCGAAACAATATCTTGAGATCGAGAAAGTCACCACATGTGCCACCATACTAGATGGGAGTGTGTCTTCTCTTAGTGAAAGAACATCGGCAGAAAGTCTGGAATAAATAGAAAAAATGCAAGCACGAGTGTCAACTCTAGAAAATGCCCCGCCCCTTGTTTGTTTGTCATTGGGGATTCATTGCTCGTTCTGTGGTTGTATGTAACATCAATCTACTAATCTATTCTATGTAGATTCAAAGATAATGTAATAGAAAGATTTCCAAAGCCACCATATCGCTCTTTCCTTTAGGAATGGGTGCTAGGGTTATGAACTTATAATCATGGAATCCATAAGGTAGCGAAATTCCTTGTCACATAAGTAGCGACCTGTGCAGGTAACTCATTTTCCTCAGTGGGTTCAAAACCTACTCTTACAAGTGACTAATGTGAAAATATAGAGAAAGTTAAAAAAACAAAGAAAAAAGGCCGCTTTCAATGTGGGTGGAAGGCTATGGTTGTCCGGATGGTTGAATGTTGTTAATGAGAATAGTAATTCACTTTTGTATACCAAAATTTCTTGGGGTCCCTTGGGGATTCTTGATTGAGGGAGGGCTGAACACGATGTATTGAAGGGTTCGCTTTTGCTGGTCGGCACCAGTCTTTCCTGCGGTGAATTTCCCAGGTCGGGAGGGGGCCTTTCCTATTAGGTTCTACGGTAGGGTACGTTGACTGCAAATTAAAATTTTTCTACGCGTAGAACAACCAAGAACATGCTATGGGAGATGGATCACAGATCGTTACCACTAGACGCGTAGTGTTGTGCAGCGGAAGTAGAGTTGGGGCAGCGCGTCTCCGGAGTCGTCGCCTCCACGTCGATCTCCCACATAGCCAATTGGACCCCGCGAACAGGCTCACTGGAGCTGCGCAAATGCACCGCCTCTAACGGTATTCGCATGTGCAGGATAAACACCATCCGGCGGACTGCTAGATCCGATCACACAGTCGACGGCGAGTGGAGGTGGCTACTTGCAACACATGCAAAGCCCCAGTGACGGCGCCGAAGCGATCAACCGAATGAGTGTGCCGCACCTCCACTATATATAGGCGTCCGTCGCGGGCCGAACACTTGGGCCTCGCACGGACCCTAAAGCCCAAAATCTGTTCGGCCGGGATTCGTGTCCGAGTAGGATCACATCTGAATCATGGAGTCGGATCGGGCCTCACAGGTTCCTTTCCTTAAGCACGCGACCCCTTAGGTTCAAGTCGGCTTGGTTGCAGGTCGGATCACCTCCGACTTGCTCGGCTGGTAGCGGCATCTAACAAGGCGTGCCGACCACCAAGTAGACAATGAAGCCGGTTGGCGAACCTGTACGACATGTCACACTTCCGTTCCCTTTGCCACACGATCTATGTTGTCGGGCTCAAGGCAAATCTCTCATCCTTGTACTAGCCCGACCTCTTTCTCGTTCCAGTGATGCCGACCACAAAGCAGATTAGCTCATAATCCTTGCCGCATGGCCATGCTTATCTTGGTCGGATCACACAAGGACCCTAGAGTATATCTCTCCTGATTGGAGGGGCAAATCCCATTTTGCTCGACCATGTCTCGCGACATGGGTCTGGACAAGCCCGAAAACTGCATTCGTAACTACCCAGTCACGGAGTAGCGTTTGTTGGCCCAAAGCAAGTCTGTCACCATCCCGAGTACATGCGCCAACTCGGGTTTCGGGATATTGAATGTATGTTATACTAGAGACTCGCAGATGACACATCGCTGCGTCTCAAGTTGGGTCTGTCCAACTCAGACCTTATCTCGACTCGGATCCGACTATGTCGGATCCGACCAGATCATTCCGAGTCCATATTATCCGGTTAGACAAAGCCATCGACCGTGTCATATGCTAGTCTAGTCGGCTGCGCTTCATACAGCCCTTTCGGCTAGGGACCTTTTAGGACAGGCATCATGCAATGCATAGTCCCACAAACAAGTCACGTACTTGTTGATACACATCATTGATAATGTCCGAGGACTATTTTTATTCATAAACACATATAAAATATCATCATACATGATTGTCTCCAGGGCATATCTCCAACATTTCCTTCTACCTTACCGAGCCCATTCACCAATGATTGGATCACCCAGGGATGGTTTCGGAGTAAGAAAAGTGTTGAGTCCATACGCATTATGGTATGAATCATACTGAGTTAGCCAGGATCAAACGAGCCATTTCTCTGCTGGCAAATATGAATGGGGATATGTTATGCACCCGGAGGGTTTGAAGCATACCTACTACCCCTCCTCTGAGCTTAGTTCAGAGTTGCATCAGCACACTCGAGAGCCAACTTCAACAAGATATGCAAGTGAAAGAGAATGTTCCTGGGGGCGTGTTCTATGAAAGCAGATGGGCTGCTTTTTAGAAGTTCGGATAGAGGAAGGACCCTCCAACTAGGAAAACAGGGAAGTACGTACGAAATTAAAGGGTTAGTACATAATGACCAAGGCCAACTTTGATTTGTTAATTTGATTAGTTCATCTACAGTTAGCAAGTATGATGGTTTTATAATGCTCTAATTAGACATTAAAAATTGATTAGTGCAGGAAATGTTGGGTTTTCATATAAGTGGAAACTTGAATCCTGATGGGTTGGTTACACCGGATAAGAAAACTCTACCGATTCGGGAATCATGCCGCGTCCCGTGAGGGCAAAATTTCATGTTTTGACCCTTTTGACAAACAATTTCAGAATTTTTTTTGGGATTTGACCCTTTTTCTTACCGCCAGAGCCTCTGGCGGTAGGGTTAGATAGCCTACCGCCAGGGCCCCTGGCGGTAGGGTACTTATCCATGTCAGCACGCGGAAATGGCCGTCGTCCCCCTCCGTCACACCCTACCGCCATGGCACCTGGCGGTAGCCTGTCTAACCCTACCGCCAGAGCCCCTGGCGGTAGGGTCTGGGGCGGTTATTTCCACCGAAACCCTCGCGCCCCTGCCCATCTCCCCACCCCTCCCCCTCCCCCTCGTCAGCAGTTCTTCTTTTTCTCCCCCAAGTCGCCCCTCTCTCCCTCTCTCATCTCCTCCACTCCCCCCCTCGAATCTTCACCGTTTGTTGATCATTTTTGCGGATCGAGATGGCCCCGAAGAGAGAAACGTAAGCTCCTCCAATCCCTCCAATTAGTTTTTACAAACTTGCTTCCGGTTCGATGCATTATTTGCTTGAAATCCCTCATATTTTTGAACTTAGATTGGATTTTTTTCACCTAAGATTGATTGTAGTTGTAGTTCTTAGTTATTTAGTAACTAGTGGTATTGGATATGAACTCTAATCAATAGTTCATATGTTAGTGTGAAGATGAACCCTAGTTCATAATTTTTTTTGTTAAAAAAATTATGATGTAATGTTGATATGAGGATGAACCCTAGTTTGATGATGCATGTTGATATAATGATATGATCTAGTGTGAAGATGAACCCTAGTTTGATGATGCATGTTGATATGATGATATGAAGATGTTGTTTGGAAAATTTTATTTAAAAATATGATGATATGATGTATGTTGGAGGATTTTTTGATATGATGCATGTCGATATGATTTGATCCATCATGTGTAGTAGTTGTTGTTGGAGGAATATGCTTAAAATTTTATTTTGATATGATGCATGTTGATATGATTTGAGTTCATTTTTTGTTTATGTATACTTTATGCTTATGGTGGTTTTGTTTATGAAATTTTATTAAGGCGGCCACCTCTTGCGGACAACATCGGCCCATGGTACTCCATGCTGGACTGGGCATTCGACAAGGGTCATCGTGCCCGGTTCATAGAGAACGGAGAGGTAAGTGATATGAATGAAATTTTGATGAAAGTTTTTGGATTGATGAAAATAATTTCCTAACTTTTGGCATTCACTTTTTGACAGATGCTCCAGCCACAGCGCATGAGGGGTCACGGGGTTCATGGGGATATGGACTACGATGAGCGCTACGCGCCGTTCTTCAAGAGAGCCCGTCTGTTGGGTTTTGTGTTGCAGTTCAAGCGTCAGCCGTCGACGCTTGTCCACGCAGCTCTGACGGTGTTGATTGACCGGTGGCGACCGGAGACCCATTCTTTCCATCTACCATGCGGGGAGATGACGGTGACCCTCGAGGATTGGGCGATGATTACCGCCATGCCGATCGAGGGTCATGCACTCACCGGGCGAGTGGAGAGGACCAACTGGCAGCAGAGGGTTGCCACCCTCATCGGCGACTACCCCGCTGTCAAGGGTAACCGTACATCCGTTGTGCCCTTGACCTGGCTCTCGGAGCACCGGCAGAAATGCCCCGACGGCGCCGACGAGATGACCGTGGAGTGGTACGCGAGGGCCTACCCGTGGTATCTTCTCACGGAGGTCGTGTTTCCAGACAGCTCCGGGAACTCTACCAACTGGTCGTATCTCTTCTTCCTAGCAGACTAGGAGGCAGGGTACAGTTGGGGGACCACATCTCAAGCCTACCTATACCGTTCGGTAAGAGAGGATCTAATTGCCTACCTACCTCCGAAAGTGTGTCCATGACATTTTCTTATATCTGATCCTCATCTGATGTTTTGCAGCTTGACAATGCAACTGAAGGAAATATGCCCTAGAGGCAATAATAAAGTTATTATTTATTTCCTTATATCATGATAAATGTTTATTATTCATGCTAGAATTGTATTAACCGGAAACATAATACATGTGTGAATACATAGACAAACAGAGTGTCACTAGTATGCCTCTACTTGACTAGCTCGTTGATCAAAGATGGTTAAGTTTCCTAACCATTGACATGGGTTGTCATTTGATTAATGGGATCACATCATTAGGAGAATGATGTGACTGACTTGACCCATTCCGTTAGCTTAGCTCTTGATCGTTTAGTTTGGTGCTATTGCTTTCTTCATGACTTATACATGTTCCTATGACTATGAGATTATGCAACTCCTGTTTAACGGAGGAACACTTTGTGTGCTACCAAACGTCACAACGTAACTGGGTGATTATAAAGGTGCTCTACAGGTGTCTCCAAAGGTACTTGTTGGGTTGGCGTATTTTGAGATTAGGATTTGTCACTTCGATTGTCGGAGAGGTATCTCTAGCCCTCTCGGTAATGCACATCACTTAAGCCTTGCAAGCATTGCAACTAATGAGTTAGTTGCGGGATGATGTATTATGGAACGGGTAAAGAGACTTGCCGGTAACGAGATTGAACTAGGTATTGAGATACCGACGATCGAATCTCGGGCAAGTAACATACCGATGACAAAGGGAACAACGTATGTTGTTATGCGGTTTGACCGATAAAGATCTTCGTAGAATATGTAGGAGCCAATATGAGCATCCAGGTTCCGCTATTGGTTATTGACCGGAGCGTGTCTCGGTCATGTCTACATAGTTCTCGAACCAGTAGGGTCCGCACGCTTAACGTTTCGATGATAGTTATATTATGAGTTTATGAGTTTTGATGTACCAAAGGTTGTTCGGAGTCCCGGATGTGATCACGGACATGACGAGGAGTCTCAAAATGGTCGAGACATAAAGATTGATATATTGGAAGCCTATATTTGGATATCGGAATTGTTTCGGGTGAAATCGGGATTTTACCGGAGTACCGGGGGTTACCGGAACCTCCCCGGGGCCTTAATGGGCCTACATGGGCCTTAGTGGAAATAGAGGGAAGCAAGGGGAGTGTGGGGAGCGCCCCCCCCCCCTAAGGCCCAAACCGAGTTGTTTAGGGCAAGGGGGGCCGGCTGAAGGAAATATGCCCTAGAGGCAATAATAAAGTTATTATTTATTTCCTTAGATCATGATAAATGTTTATTATTCATGCTAGAATTGTATTAACCGGAAACATGATACATGTGTGAATACATAGACAAACAGAGTGTCACTAGTATGCCTCTACTTGACTAGCTCGTTGATCAAAGATGGTTATGTTTCCTAGCCATAGACAAAGAGTTGCCATTTGATTAACGGGATCACATCATTAGGAGAATGATGTGATTGACTTGACCCATTCCGTTAGCATAGCACTTGATCGTTTAGTTTATTGCTATTGCTTTCTTCATGACTTATACATGTTCCTATGACTATGAGATTATGCAACTCCCGTTTACCGGAGGAACACTTTGTGTGCTACCAAACGTCACAACGTAACTGGGTGATTATAAAGGTGCTCTACAGGTGTCTCAAAAGGTACTTGTTGGGTTGGCGTATTTCGAGATTAGGATTTGTCACTCTGATTGTCGAAGAGGTATCTCTGGGCCCACTCGGTAATGCACATCACTATAAGCCTTGCAAGCATTGCAACTAATGAGTTAGTTGCGGGATGATGTATTACAGAACGAGTAAAGAGACTTGCCGGTAACGAGATTGAACTAGGTATTGAGATACCGACGATCGAATCTCGGGCAAGTAACATACCGATGACAAAGGGAACAACATATGTTGTTATGCGGTTTGACCGATAAAGATCTTCGTAGAATATGTAGGAGCCAATATGAGCATCCAGGTTCGGCTATTGGTTATTGACCGGAGACGTGTCCCGGTCATGTCTACATAGTTCTCGAACCCGTAGGGTCCGCACGCTTAAAGTTTGATGACGGTTATATTATGAGTTTATGTGTTTTGATGTACCGAAGGAGTTCGGAGTCCCGGATGAGATCGGGGACATGACGAGGAGTCTCGAAATGGTCGAGATGTAAAGATCGATATATTGGACGACTATATTCGGACATCGGAAAGGTTCCGAGTGATTCGGGTATTTTCGGGAGTACCGGGGAGTTACGGGAATTCATATTGGGCCTTAATGGGCCATACAGGAAAGGAGAGAAATGCCTCAAAGGTTGGCCGCACCCCTCCCCATGGGCTGGTCCGAATTGGACTAGGGAGGGGGGGCGCCCCCTTCCTTCCTTCTCCTTTTCCCTTCCCTTTCCTTCCCTCCTACTCCTACTACTTGGAAGGGCTCCTAGTTCTACTAGGAAAGGGGGAATCCTATTCCCGGTGGGAGTAGGACTCCCCTAGGGCGCGCCATAGAGAGGGACGGCCCTCCCCCTCCTCCACTCCTTTATATATGGGGGCAGGGGGCACCCCAAAGACACAACAATTGATCCCTTGGATCTCTTAGCCGTGTGCGGTGCCCCCTCCACCATAATCCACCTCGGTCATATCGTAGCGGTGCTTAGGCGAAGCCCTGCGTCGGTAGAACATCATCATCGTCACCACGCCATCGTGCTGATGGAACTCTTCCTCAAAGCTCGGCTGGATCGGAGTTCGAGGGACGTCATCGAGTTGAACGTATGCAGAACTCGGAGGTGCCGTGCGTTCGGTACTTGATCGGTCGGATCGTGAAGACGTGGATCGGTCGGATCGTGAAGACGTTACACTACATCAACCGCGTTGATATAACGCTTCCGCGAATGGTCTACGAGGGTACGTAGACAACACTCTCCCCTCTCGTTGCTATGCATCACCATGATCCTGCGTGTGCGTAGGAAATTTTTGAAATTACTACGTTCCCCAACAGTGGCATCCGAGCCAGGTTTTATGCGTAGATGTCATATGCACAAGTAGAACACAAGTGAGTTGTGGGCGATATAAGTCATACTGCTTACCAGCATGTCATACTTTGGTTCGGCGGTATTGTTGGATGAAGCGGCCCAGACCGACATTACGCGTACGCTTACGCGAGACTGGTTCTACCGACGTGCTTTGCACACAGGTGGCTGGCGGGTGTCAGTTTCTCCAACTTTAGTTGAACCGAGTGTGGCTACGCCCGGTCCTTGCGAAGGTTAAAACGGCACCAACTTGACGAACTATTGTTATGGTTTTGATGCGTAGGTAAGAATGGTTCTTGCTAAGCCCAGTAGCAGCCACGTAAAACTTGCAACAACAAAGTAGAGGACGTCTAACTTTTTTTTGCAGGGCATGTTGTGATGTGATATGGTCAAGACATGATGCTAAATTTTATTGTATGACATGATCATGTTTTGTAACTGAGTTATCGGCAACTGGCAAGAGCCATATGGTTGTCGCTTTATTGTATGCAATGCAATCACCCTATGATGCTTTACTTTATCACTAAGCATTAGCGATAGTCGTAGAAGCATAAGATTGGCGAGACGACAATGATGCTACGATGGAGATCAAGGTGTCGCACCGGTGACGATGGTAATCATGACGGTGCTTCGGAGATGGAGATCACAAGCACAAGAAGATGATGGCCATATCATATCACTTATATTTATTGCATGTGATGTTCATCTTTTATGCATCTTATCTTGCTTTGATTGACGGTAGCCTTATAAGATGATCTCTCACTAAATTATCAAGGTATAAGTGTTCTCCCTAAGTATGCACCGTTGCGAAAGTTCTTCGTGCTGAGACACCACGTGATGATCGGGTGTGATAGGCTCTACGTTCAAATACAACGGGTGCAAAACAGTTGCACACGTGGAATACTCAGGTTAAACTTGACGAGCCTAGCATATAACAGATATGGCCTCGGAACACGGAGACCGAAAGGTCGAGCGTGAATCATATAGTAGATATGATCAACATAGTGATGTTCACCATTGAAACTACTCCATCTCACGTGATGATCGGACATGGTTTAGTTGATTTGGATCACGTGATCACTTAGAGGATTAGAGGGATGTCTATCTAAGTGGGAGTTCTTAAGTAATATGATTAATTGAACTTAAATTTATCATGATCTTAGTCCTGGTAGTATTAGCATATCTATGTTGTAGATCAATAGCTCGCGTTTAGCTCCCTTGTTTTATTTTTGATATGTTCCTAGAGTAAACTAAGTTAAAGATGTTAGTAGGCAGAGGATGCGAGATTGGCGGGGCGGCTCCAGTTGATGAGGTTTATCCTCATGCGACAGAAGAATTATGTCTTGATGCACCGCTAGGTGACAAACCTTAGCAGGAGCAGATGTATATATGATGACTACTTGATAGTTTAGTGCACCATGCTTAAACGGCTTAGAATCGGGACTACAAAGACATTTTAACATCATGGACCATATGAGATGTTCCAGGAGTTGAAGTTAATATTTCAAGCAAATACCCGAGTTGAGAGATATGAAGTCTCCAACAAGTTCTATAGCTAAAAGATGGAGGAGAATAGCTCAAGCAGTGAGCATGTGCTCAGATTGTCTGGGTACTACAATCGCTTGAATCAAGTGGGAGTTAATCTTCCAGATAAAATAGTGATTGACAGAATTCTCTAGTCACCATCACCAAGTTAGTAGAACTTTGTGATGAACTATAATATGCAGGGGATAACGGAAACGAGTCCCAAGCTCTTCGTGATGCTGAAATCAACGAAGGTAGAAATCAAGAAAAGCATCAAGTGTTGATGGTAAACAAAACCACTAGTTTCAAGTAAAGGGACAAAGGGAAGAAAGGGGAACTTCAAGAAGAACGGCAAGCAAGTTGCTGCTCAAGTGAAAAAACCCAAGTTTGGACCTAAGCCTGAAACTGAGTGCTTCTACTGCAAAGGGACTGGTCACTGGAAGCGGAACTACCCCAAGTAATTAGTGGATAAGAAGGATGGCAAAGTGAACATAGGTATATTTGATATACATGTTATTGATGTGTACTTTACTAGTGTTTATAGCAACCCCTCAGTATTTGATACTAGTTCAGTTGCTAGAATAGTAACTTGAAACAGGAGTTGCAGAATGAACAGGGACTAGTTAAGGGTGAAGTGACGATGTGTATTGGAAATGGTTCCAAGATTGATATGATCATCATCGTGCACTCCTTATACTTTCGAGATTAGTGTTAAACCTAAAGTAAATGTTATTTAGTGTTTGTGTTGAGCATGAATATGGTTGGATCATGTTTATTGCAATATGGTAAGTTAGAGAATAATTGTTGTTCTGTTTACATGAATAAAACCTTCTATGGTCATACACCCAACGAAAATGGTTTGTTGGATCTCGATCGTAATGATACACATATTCATAATATTGAAGCCAAAAGATGCAAAGTTAATAATGATAGTGCAACTATTTGTGGCACTGCCGTTTAGGTCATATTGGTGTAAAGCGCATGAAGAAAATCCATGCTGATGGGCTTTTGGAATCACTTGATTATGAATCAGTTGATGCTTGCGGACCATGCCTCATGGGCAAAGATGACTAAGACTCCGTTCTCTAGAACAATGGAGCGAGCAACTTGACTTATTGGATATAATACATACTGATGTATGAGGTTCGGTGAGTGTTGAGGCTCGCGGCGGGTATCGTTATTTTTATGACCTTCACAGATGATTTGAGCAGATATGGGTATATCTACTTGAAGAAACGTAAGTCTTGAAATTTGAAAAGTTCAAAGAATTTTAGAGTTGAAGTGGAAATCATCATAACAAGAAAATAAAGTTTCTACGATCTGATCGCAGAGGCGATATTTGAGTTCGAGTTTGGCCTTCAATTAAACAATGTGGAATAGTTTCACAAAACTCATGCCACTGGAACACCACAGCGTAATGGTGTCCGAACGTCGTAATGTACTTTATAGATATGGTGCGATCTATGATGGCTCTTACTGATTTACCGCTATCATTTTGGGGTTATGCTTTAGAGACGGTTGCATTCACGTTAAATAGGGCACCATCAAATCCGTTGAGACGACGCCTTATGAACTGTGGTTTGGCAAGAAACCAAAGTTGTCGTTTCTTAAAGTTTGGGGCTGCGATGCTTAGTGAAAAAGCTTCAACCTGATAAGCTCGAACCCAAATTGGAGAAATGTGTCTTCATAGGATACCCAAAGGAGACTGTTGGGTACACCTTCTATCACAGATCCGAAGGCAAGACATTCGTTGCTAAGAATGGATCCTCTCTAGAGAAGGAGTTTCTCTCGGAAGAAGTGAGTGGGAGGAAAGTAGAATTTGATGAGGTAACTGTACCTGCTCCCTTATTGGAAAATAGTTCATCACAGAAATCTGTTTCTGTGAATCCTACACCAATTAGTGAGGAAGCTAATGATGATTATCATGTAACTTCAGATCAAGTTACTACCGAACCTCGTAGGTCAACCAGAGTGATATCCGCGCTAGAGTGGTACAGTAATCCTGTTCTGGAGATCATGTTAATTGACCATGACGAACCTACGAACTATGAGGAAGCGATGATGAGTCCAGATTCCGCGAAATGGCTTGAGCCATGAAATATGAGATGGGATCCATGTATGAGAAAAAGTGTGGACTTTGGATTGACTTGCCCGTTGACCGCAAGACATAGAAAATAAATGGATCTTCAAGAGGAAGACGGACGCTGATAGTAGTGTACTATCTACAAAGCTACTTGTCGAAAAGGTTTTGAACAAAGTTCAGGTGTGACTACGTTGAGATTTTCTCCTCGTGTCGATGCTTAAAGTCTGTCCGAATCATGTTAGCGATTGCGCACATTTTATGAAATTTGGCAAATGGATAACAAAACTTCAATCCTTAATGGATTTATTTAAAGAAGAGTTGTATATGGTGCAACCAGAAGGTTTTGTCAATCCTAAAGGTGCTAACAAAATATGCAAGCTCCAGCGATCCATCTATGGACTGGTGCAAGCATCTTGGAGTTGGAATATATGCTTTGGTAAAGTTGATCAAAGCATATTGTTTTATACAGACTTGCGGTGAAGTCTGTATTTACAAGAAAGTGAGTGAGGAGCACTATAGCATTTCTGATAAGTATATGTGAATGGCATATTGTTGATCGGAGATAATGTAGAATTATTCTGCAAAGCATAAAAGAGTGTTTGAAAGGAGTTTTTCAAAGAAAGACCTCGGTGAAGCTGCTTACATACTGAGCATCAAGATCTATAGAGATAGATCAAGACGCTTGATAAGTTTTCAATGAGTACATACCTTGACAAGTTTTTGAAGTAGTTCAAAATGGAACAATCAAAGAAAGAGTTCTTGCCTCTGTTACAAGGTGTGAAATTGAGTAAGACTCAAAACCCGACCACGGCAGAAGATAGAGAGAGAATGAAAGTCATTCCCTATGCCTCAACCATAGGTTCTATAAAGTATGCCATGCTGTGTACCAGACCTATTGTATACCCTGCCCTGAGTTTGGCAAGGGAGTACAATAGTGATCTAGGAGTAGATCACTGGACATTGGTCAAAATTATCCTTAGTGGAATAAGGATATGTTTCTCGATTATGGAGGTGACAAAAGGTTCGTCGTAAAGGGTTACGTCGATGCAAGTTTTGACACTGATCCAGATGACTCTAAGTCTCAATCTGGATACATATTGAAAGTGGGAGCAATTAGCTAGAGTAGCTCCGTGCAGAGCATTGTTGACATAGAAATTTGCAAAATACATACGGATCTGAATGTGCAGACCCGTTGACTAAACTTCTCTCACAAGCAAAACATGATCACACCTTAGTACTCTTTGGGTGTTAATCACACAGCGATGTGAACTAGATTATTGACTCTAGTAAACCCTTTGGGTGTTGGTCACATGACGATGTGAACTATGGGTGTTAATCACATGGTGATGTGAACTATTGATGTTAATCACATGGCGATGTGATCTAGATTATTGACTCTAGTGCAAGTGGGAGACTGAAGGAAATATGCCCTAGAGGCAATAATTAAAGTTATTATTTATTTCCTTATATCATGATAAATGTTTATTATTCATGCTAGAATTGTATTAACTGGAAACTTAATACATGTGTGAAAACATAGACAGAGTGTCACTAGTATGCTTCTACTTGACTAGCTCGTTGATCAAAGATGGTTATGTTTCCTAACCATAGACATGAGTTGTCATTTGATTAACGGGATCACACCATTAGGAGAATGATGTGATTGACTTGACCCATTCCGTTAGCTTAGCACTTGATCGTTTAGTTTGTTGCTATTGCTTTCTTCATGACTTATACATGTTCCTATGACTATGAGATTATGCAACTCTCGTTTACAGGAGGAACACTTTGTGTGCCACCAAACGTCACAACGTAACTGGGTGATTATAAAGGTGCTCTACATGTGTATCCGAAGGTACTTGTTGGGTTGGCGTATTTCGAGATTAGGAGTGATTATAAAGGTGCTCTACAGGTATCTCCAAAGGTACTTGTTGGGTTGGCGTATTTCGAGATTAGGATTTGTCACTCCGATTGTCAGAGAGGTATCTCTGGGCCCACTCGGTAATGCACATCACTATAAGCCTTGCAAGCATTGCAACTAATGAGTTAGTTGCAGGATGATGTATTACAGAACAAGTAAAGAGACTTGTCGGTAATGAGATTGAACTAGGTATTGAGATACCAACGATCGAATCTCGGGCAAGTAACATACCGATGACAAAGGGAACAACGTATGTTGTTATGTGGTCTGACCGATAAAGATCTTTGCAGAATATGTAGGAGCCAATATGGGCATCCAGGTCCCGCTATTGGTTATTGACCAGAGAGGTGCCTCGGTCATGTCTACATAGTTCTCGAACCCGTAGGGTCCGCACGCTTAACGTTCGTTGACGATATAGTATTATATGAGTTATGTATGTTGGTGACCGAATGTTGTTCGGAGTCCCGGATGAGATCACGGACATGACGAGGAGCTCCGGAATGGTCCGGAGGTAAAGATTCACATATTGGATGATATGGTTTGGACAAGGGGTCAGGCCCATGGGGCTATAAGTCAATGCAAAAGGAGTTTTGCGGAGGCCAGGGGGCCAAACGCGGGAGACCCTGGCGTATGGCCCTAGACCAGACGCCGAGGCCCATGGCATCTGGGCCAGACGCCAAGGATTGTGGCGTTTGGTCCTGGAGTCCGTGTGGGACTCTTACCTTTCGGACAAAACCGACTTTGAGAAGGCTTTTGCTCCAAGTTTCGACCCGAGGGCTCAATATATAAATAGAGGGGCAGGGCTAGCACCAAAGAGACATCAAGAAACACCAAGCCGTGTGCCGGCAACCCCGTCCCCTCTAGTTTGTCCTCCGTCATAGTTTTCGTAGTGCTTAGGTGAAGCCCTGCGGAGATTGTTCTTCACCAACACCGTCACCACGCCGTCGTGCTGCCGGAACTCATCTACTACTTCGCCCCTCTTGCTGGATCGAGAAGGCGAGGACGTCACCGAGCCGAACGTGTGCAGAACTTGGAGGTGCCGTGCTTTCGGTACTTGGATCGGTCGGATCATGAAGACGTTCGACTACATCAACCGCGTTGATATAACGCTTCCGCGAACGGTCTACGAGGGTACGTAGACAACACTCTCCCCTCTCGTTGCTATGCATCACCATGATCCTGCGTGTGCGTAGGAATTTTTTAAAATTATTATGTTCCCCAACAACGGCATGCCGAACAGCATCATCACTGACAATGGCACCAACTTCGCCAAGGGCGCGCTCAAACAATACTGCTCCATCTCCGACATCCGCCTCGACCTGGCCTCCGTTGCGCATCCGCAGTCCAACGGGCAGGTCGAGTGGGCCAATGGACTCATCCTGTCCGGTGTCAAGCTGCGACTCGTCGAGCCACTCATCTGCTCACCCGGCAGCTGGCTTGACGAGTTGCCAGCCATTCTCTGGAGTCTACGCACCACGCCGAATCGGTCGACTGGGTTCACCCCGTTCTTCCTCGTCTACGGAGCCGAAGCCGTCATCCCGACCAACGTCGAGTTCGACTCGCCGCGCGTCGCGATGTACACCGAAGCCGAAGTCAGAGAAGCCCGTGAAGATGGCGTCGACCTGCTCGAAGAAGCACGCCTCCTGGCACTCAGTCGCTCAGTCATCTACCAGCAAGGCCTGAGACACTACCACAGCAAGAAGATCAATCCCCTTGCGTTCCGCGAGGGCGACCTTGTCCTTCGACTCGTCCAGGAGCAGGCAGGCCAGCACAAGCTGTCTGCTCCATGGGAGGGCCCATTCATCGTGAGCAGGGCCTTGCGCGACCGCAACGCCTACTACCTCATCGATGCACGCAAATCAAGGAAGCGGAAGAAGGACACCGCCGGTGAAGAAACGACCCGACCGTGGAACGTGGAACTCCTCCGCCCGTTTTACAGTTAGCCGCACGAGTGTATGTATCATCGCCTTTTGTAAACGCATGAAACTACGGGGTCCTCGAACAAGACTCGGGGGCTGCCTTTTGTCGACCAATTTATTGTTTCCTATTTTCTTGCATCACTATACCACTTAACCCGGCCACCGGTCCGACTCGCTCGACCCGGGGGCTCGGGGGCTGGCCGGCTCGGTCGCCACCCCGCCGCCTTACGTGGTGATTCCTGATAAAGTTAGGATGTCGCGGTCCCCCACTTCGCCCTAAAGCCACAGATCCAGCTTTGGCTGTCAGCTGGCAAGCACAACGGGCCAAAGCTCCTTTACGCTTCATACACCAAGTCAAAGACTGCCGGGTCGATCAACCCGGCTAACCATTCATCAAATGAACAGTCGCACGACCGGTTGCTCGCCAACCGGCTTCGCCGGATTGCCGCCAACCGGCCCAGTGGGTGTTTCGCTCGCGCTCAACGTTTCGAGGGACCCAAGTCCTACGCGCTCCTCTCAAAGAACCGAACTCTTTGTCACGGACCAGAGCCTCGGCCGTCTGACTCGCGGGGGGGGGGGGGGTTTGAGAAAGGAAAAACGCATGAAATCGGTCCAAAAAAATGGAAGGCAAAAAGCAAAAGCACCCACGACATCTACACAAGTATTTACGAAAAGGCCCACGGCCCGAGTTCATTACACCCTAAAACCCCCAGTGGGTGGGTGGACCTGCTATTTAACAAATTATTACACAAAGTGTCTCAGGCATCTCCAGCGCCGCGTCACGACATCGATGTCTCTCCCCTGGCGGCCTCCGGATCCAGCGAGGCGTCGGTGTCCTCCTCAGCACCCGCATCGCGGTAGACGCCCGTCTCCTCCGAGCTCCCCTCCGGATCATGGAGGAGCAAGCCATAGTCTTCACCGTCCACGGCCCTGCCGTCTTCCGTCCACTCCGGATGGAACTCGTCGTGGAAGGCGAACTCGGTGATGTAGCTGGCTCGGGAGGCGATCCGGCCGGCTTGCTCCTGCAAGTGTTGCTCCGAACCGGCCCGCTGGCCCATCAACGCGTCGAGCTGCAGGTCCGGATGCCAGGACAGCGCGAACCGGAGCGCCATCTCAGCACTAGCACGAGTGGCAGAGACGCGCCACTCGCCAAGCCGGTCCGGCCCCATCTTGAACCAATGCGCCAGGCACGAGAAGCTGCTCGGTTGGACGGAGTCCGGTCATAGGGCCGCCGTCATTGCGGTGCCGGCCTGGGACAGCCGCCCCAACTGCGTTCCCAGGACCTGCAATCGGGCCTCAGTGGCGGCGATGATCTCTGGGAAGGTCCAGGCCACCCGCGGATCCGTCCCGGACCCAACGACGTCGGTCGGGTAGCGCTGATGGCGGACGGCTTCCTTCGCCAGCCGCTGCGCCTCCGAGAAGGCCCCTGCCGCAAAGGAAGAAGTAAGTTAGAAGAAGACACAACAAGGAAGAAAGACTGGATCCCGACCCGGCGAACGACAAGAAAAATCACTTACTGGAGAAGGACTCTTCCAGGTGCTGTGCCTCAAGCAACGTACCACGCCGCTCCTGTTCGATGGCGCGATCGCACTCCTTGAGCGCCTTCTCCAGATCGGCCGCCTTGGCAAGGGCCGCCTTCAGCTCGGCGTCCTTGTCTTCGGCCGCCTTATCGGCTGCCTCGCGGCGACGGGCCCCGTCCTGGCGGGCCCCCTCAGCCGTGGTGACCTGCACCCGCGGGCGATCCGCCTCGGCCTGGAGCCGGCCCTTGTCGTCGGCCAGTTGGCCGCGCTGCTGGTCCGCCCCCACCAGGGCCTGCTGCGCCTCTGCCACCTTGGCGGCTTCTGCCTTAAGGTGTTCCAACTCGGCCTCGAGGCGGCTCTTGTGACCCGCCAGCTACTCATGCAGCCGGTTGGCCTCATCAAGAGACCGTCGAGTCGCGGTCGCCTCCGCCCTCGCCTGCGCCGCCTCGACGCCAAGACGGCCGGTGTCGGCAATGAGCCGGTCGTAGTGATGACCGGCCCGGAGCAGACGAGTCCGGTAGGACAGCACCTCGGCCGCGAAAAAGAAGGACTCAGCAGAAGAAAAAAGCAAGATTTAAGATTTGGCTCAACTGTTACACAGTTGGCCTGAATCTCGGAGGCTACACCCAATGAGTGCGCTAGCGCCCCCCCACTAGAAAAGAGCACAAGAATACCTGCAGCGACGCGGAGCTCCTCCTCCTTGGTGGCAAGCTGCTCCTTGAGCTCCCGGTGCTTGCCCAGGAGACGATTGTAGGCGGCGACCCGGCAAGCGTCAAGATGCTGAAGAAAGCAGAAGTCAGAATAAGGCCAACACTCTAAAGATTCGACCTAGCTACTACGTAGTTGGCCCAAACCTCGGGGGCTACACCCAGTGGGTGCGCTGGCGCGCCCCCACAAAGAAGAAATTACAAGAAAACTTACCAGAACGGCGCACTCCAGGTCGCGCGTCCGCTCCACCTCGGCCTGGGCGAAGGCCTCAGGCCATTTCCGTCCGGCCTCGCACGCGGCGACTGACGGCGTCCAGCGCTGCCTCCTCCTGGGTCTGAGGCCCGAAGACAACGGCGCTCCCGCTCCGTGCCGGCTGCGGCACGGCAGCTCGGTGCCCTCCCTGCCGGGGCACCAAGGCGTACTCCCCGCTGGCACGCTCGCGACGTGGCCAGCACCTCCTCCGACGCCCCTCCCGGCGCCGACGACGACCCGGACGCCGGGACGCCCTGCGTCACCGTCTCCGGCGCAGCTGCCGGGGCGGCCTCCGGCACCGCCGCCCACGGTGCCTCCTCCAAAACCGGCGGCGCCTCCAACACCGCCACCCGCAGTGTCTCTTCCAAAATGGTGCCGCCTCCACCACCATCAGCCCCCGTTCGCCCGACCACGTCGGCCCGCGGCGGGGAGTCATCCGCCACCTCCACGACCGCCCGGTCGGCGATCACCACCGCAGCCCGGCCTCCACGGCTGCGCTACCTCACCAGCGACAGCTCAAAGACTGTTGCCGCCACCACCGTGCCCTCCGGCATCTCACGCCAGGTCGGCTCCGCGCCGCCTCGCGCCCATGCCGCCGCCGCGTCGGTCCAAGCACGGACCGACGCCGCCTTCAGCTCCGCCTCGGCCCGGTTCCTGTCCCGTCAGGCCATGGCTTCGGCGTCATTCGGATCTAGGCCAAGGTCCGAGTCGGCCTGTTCCTCCACCTCGGCCTAGTCGGCGAGGTCGGACCGGCTCCTGCGGAACTCGGCCCCTTCGGCGGCCGCGGCTTCTGCCGCCACCCGCGCCAGCGCGATTGGCGACCTGAAGAAGAAGACAGAATAAGCAGAAAAGAAACAAGACTAGCTCAAGGAAAAAATCGGAGCGCGAACAAGAGATGAAGCCTACCCCGCCAAGACCGGGACCAGGGTTGGCCTCCCGTCCCTATCGCCGCGCTTCCTCTTGGTCGGCCTCCCGGCCCTGGCCGGGTCCGTCATACGCTTCGGGGCATGGGGTCGCAGTGCGACGCTGTCTTTCCCATGCGGGTGGCTCGACGCCGTCCCATGCGAGGACCCGGCTCCGCCCGCGTCGCCGCCTCCCTCGCTCAATGCCACTACACCAACAACTGGCGTCAGCATCGGCCGTTTTGTGCCGCGGTCAGCAATTCAAGACACATGAAGAAAAACACGAGACTTGCCTGCGCGACGCCCAGCGCCAGCGTCGGGCTCGGCTTCATCCTCCCCGCCATGAGCCGTGGGCTCCTCTGGCGCCACCAGCGCCACCTGCGACAGGGCCCGGGCGTAAGGATGGCGAATCACATTCAGAAGTACCACCCGCGTCGCGTCAGGACGGATGAAAAGGTGTGCGGCAGCAAAGTAAGAAGGCCAGACACTCACCTGCGGCGCCGGGTTCAACTGGTTGTACGGCGCCTTGCCGAACCGCCAGTCCTCCCCAAGGTTGGCCTTGGAGATGCCATTCACGTCGCGCGCAATCTGCTCCGCGGACAGCCGTGTCGCCCCCATGTGGTTGGGGTCTTGAAGGCCGACCATTTCGCCGATGAGGCAGGAGCGCCCCTGAAGTGGAAGGACCCGGCACCTGACGAACGCGGCGAGGAGGTCGGTGCCGGTGAGCCCCTCCTGCGCCTCATCACCGTCACCCTCTCGCAGAGATTGACGATCTCCTGCGACGGGCGCCTGGGCGAGTAGCCCCAGTTCATCTTCGCCCGCGGCGGCACGATGGTGAAGGCCGGAAGATTGATGCGATCCGCGCCATGGTTGCGGATGTAGAAGAAGGAGTTCTGCCACTTCTTGGCAGAATCCTCCAGCGGGATCTTGGGGAAATCCGCCCCCGACCATTTCGAGATGACGGTGGCGCCGCAATCGGCGAACTCCCCGGCCGACGGGCCCTGCTGCTTCAAGGAGAAGAAGCGCGCCAGAGGTCGATCGAAGGCTCGACCCCCAGGTACCCCTCGCAAAGGGTGACGAAGCCGGAGAGCTGGACGATGGCGCCGGCGCCAAGATGATGCGGCTGGAGCCCGAAGAACTCCAAGAACGCGCGGAAGAAGGAGCTCGCCGGCAGCCCGAACCCGCACTCGAAGTGCGTGAGGAAGACCACGCGTTCCTGCCCCTCAGGTCGAGGCCTCTGCTCGCCGCGCGGCAGGAGGACGCCGACGTCCGTCTCCCATGGCAGGCGCCACGTCACCCAGAGTTGGGTGATGTCCTCAGAGGTGACATTCGAAACCATCCAGGAGCCCGATGGCAGCGACATGATCGAAGGAAGAAGAAGGAAGACGAGGAGAGGGAGTTCTGCTTGGAGCAGCGGGCGCCGTAGTACGTCAGTTGGAAAGAGCGGAGCGAGAGCAAAGGGACAGGAGGGCGCGAGCGAGAATAATGTCCGCCGCCCCCTGCCCCCCAATTTATAACCCTCGCTTTGAACGTGGGGAAGTGGGATCGTCTGCACACGCCCGTTCCACTACCCCGCATTAAGTGCGCACGTACACGTGCAGTAACTTCCCGGGGAAGAGCAACCAGCCCCCGGACGCCGCAATAAATCCGCGCGCTTGGGCCGAGGGCGTGCAGCGGTGGGCCCCAACCCGTCGCCCGGTCCCGTCACACGCGTGGCCTGTCAGGCCCCTCCGACTTCTGGGCACCACGTGGCACCCGCGCGAAGCCCGAGGGATTGCCCCGAGATTCGGCGGACTTCTCGGTTCCCGACACGGCCAGGATGCCACGATCCGGTTTCCGAGAAAGCCGGCACACAGTGGGTGTTGCCGGACCCGGCGTTCGCAGGATCCACCTTGCTTAAGGGGGAAACTACGAAGGCCCACTCATCCGAAGACGGCGGACCTTCACAGCTTCGGGGACTACTATCAGGGGGATGGACCCCGGGCAGGCAACGGAACCCGGATCCTCCTCAAAAAACAACGGGGTTGGCACTGCCCCTCAATACCGGCACGCGCTTGGCCGGGTCGCTCGACCCGGCCAAGCCCCCAAGCCGGCCAGACAAGCCGACTCGGCAAGACGCGTCGACTCGGCCCCAACAACTAGCACAAGACAGCCGAACCCGGCACAACCAAAGCCTCCTCAACAAGCCAACACCACCCGTGACGTGCTACGCAATCCAGCCACGGGTCAACTCCCGTCCCATCTAGGCCGTATGATGGGACGAGACTTCAATCAACGATGACCGAGGTAACAGTGCCCCGCCCATGCCTCTGGTCAGCAGGAACGTGGCAACAGTGCCCCTCACCTACCCGCTGACCAGGGTTGGCGTGGCTACAGTACCCCCGCCTTCACCGCTGATGACAGCAAGCGGCAACCTAACAGAGAGCACTGTACACAATTCGACTCGGCCACGCCCTGACGATCGACAAGACGATGCACAGTCCCCCTAGGCATGCGGGGGCCGCACCTAGGGGAACACGGTGAATCACAAGCCCTCAGCGGGACCCAGCCCGGGTTCCCGGGCACCGACAATACGGACCCACCAACTTGTAACATTACCATTGTACCCCCGGGGGTTGGACTATAAAACCCCCCGGGAGCCCGCGATCGTGAGACAACAGAACAAGAGAGAAAGCAGAAGACACATACGAGAGAAAGGCAAGCAGGGGAGAAAGCAGAAGACACATACGAGAGAAAAGCAAGCAAGCATAGGACTAGCCACAAAACAACGACACCGGAGAGAAGGAGCAGCCCAAGCCTTGGCCAGCTTCCTTCCTCCTGCATACAGCTCCAGGAGCAACATTGTACTATCGATCATCCAACTACACTCGGCAGGACTAGGGGTATTATCTCTCCAGAGAGCCCCGAACCTGGGTATGTCCGACGTCCCGCGCCCGCTCATGCCAACCTCGCCTCTGGAGCCCACCAGCGCCCTCGAGCCTCCTCCTCTCTTTAGCCATCCCTTGACATCTGCCGTGCGCCCACCACGACACTACCGCCAGTGCCCCTAGCGGTAAGGTACTTATGCACGTCAGCACGCGATGACGGCCGCCGTCCCCTCCGTCACACCCTATTGCCAAGGACGCTGGCGGTAGGCTGTCTAACCCTACCGCCAGACGCACTGGCGGTAGCAAAAGGGTCAAATCCCGAAAATATTTCAAACCGGGGTCAGATTTTGATTTTGTTTGGCAAGAAGGTCAAAACACGAAATTTAGCCTTCCGTGAGCCGTGAGCGCCGATGCACATTGAGATTTTTGCCATCAGCACGATGGTGCTGCTATAAGCTAGTACAATGTGTACGCAGAACTCTTCGATAAAAATATGTCAAATTCGTGCGAGAATTGAAAATGAGATAGTACGACGACCAGAGATAATAAGGCCAACTCCACCGCACGACCCCAAACGGACGTCCGGATTGGCCGGATTCTGTCCGTTTGGGGCGCCGATGGGTTCGCCCGTGTCCCGCTTTGTCAGATGGGTCGTGCGTGCGCGCACCGCGCGGCCGCACCCCAAATCGTGTCTGGGGTGGACGTGAATAAAAAAAATATAAAACTGGAATGAAATAACTAAAAAGGTAAATAAACACATTTAAGAAACATAAAACATATATAGGGGTCGGCCACAAACGGTCCAGTTTTCACGGCCACTTAAAAGGCCCAGTTTCATAATTAACATATAAAAACAAAAAAACTCCTGCCGCACGCTCCTGCCGCGCCCGTTGGTGCCGTGGCCGTCGCCGTCTTCACTGGCCGCCGCTGTCGTCGTCGTCGCTGACGAGGTCGACGTAGGCCGGTGGCGTCCACAGGTGGGCTGGACGGCCGGAGGTGCCTGCACCACCTCCTCCTGTGGCGACGCCTCCCGCTCCGGTGAGCGCGGCGGAGTGGGGCACAAGTTCACGCCCACGCCGGCGGCCATCTCCGGAGCAGTGCAGGACCAGCCCCACCCCTGGCCCAGCAGCTGCTGGAACGCGGCCGGCGGGTCCTCCTCCATCGCCTCCTCCGTGACGGCTGCCATCTGCAACTCCGGGAAGGCGACGTCCCCGGCGGCAGAGAGCGCCATGGCCTCCTCCAGGCCGTTGCACTGCCGCTCGTCGTGCGTGTTCATGGAGTCGTCCATGACACGCTGCAGGAGACGGGTCTCCTCCTCCGCTGTCATGCGAGGAGGTGGAGGGGGCGACGGAGACGGCGAAGGCGACGGCGTGGGCGTCAGGCCGCGCACCCGCGTACGCCCGCGCGCCTCTGCACGTGTCCTCCGCGGCCCCGACACGGTGCCGACGAAGTAGGACGCGCGCCGTGTGTCGTGCTCATCCTGGAGCCATGTGTCCCACAGCGGGGAGTCAGGGGCATACCTGTCGTCGTAGTACAGGTCGTCGGGGAGGAGGCGGCGCGGCGCGCGATCTCATCGCACCGGGCACGGCCGGTCGGCGGCACTGGCGGGATGGGGACCCGGTCCGCGGAGAGGTGCCATCCGTTGGGGAGGTGGGCGTCGCTCCACCGGACCGGCGTCCTCGTCTCCCAGTACCTCCGGCACACGTCCGCGCAGATGTACTGCCGGCCGCGGTAGCCGGCGGGCCTAGGGGCAATGGTGAAGAGGGCCAGCGCGGGGGCTCGATGGGAGAAGCGCGGCAGTGACGCGGGGGCTCGACGGGAGGAGCGCGACGGTGACGCGTTCTGCTCCTTCACGGATCCGCGGCGGCGGCCCGAGGAGGAGCCGGCCTCGCGATCGTGCTTCCCCTTGCGGCCGTAGTTCCAAAGGCCCATGGCTGCGGCCGGCCGGCGAGTTCGAGGACGGGGAGTGGCTAGGGTTTCTAGGGTGTCGGCTTTCGAGGGGGCAGAGAGGGGCCGGAATGGAAAGTGAGGACGAGGACCGGTCCACGGGTCCCATTTAAAAAGGACGGCGACCTTCCACTGGGCCGATGACAGATGGGGCCGGCCGCCCGTGCGCATTGATGTTGACGGGTGAAAGGTAGGTGGCCGCTCCGCCACGCGGCCAGACGCGGACGAGCGGCGCGTCCGTTCGGTGTCCGCGGCGACCCAAACCCGGCGCAAGTTTGCGCTCGAAATGGGTCGGCCCGGACATAAAACGGACTAGATGGGTCCGGGCCGTTGCGCGCTGAGCCGTCTCGCTTGTCTATTCTACGCCAAACGGACGGGGCGGACAGGATAGAGTGGCGCGGTGGAGTTGGCCTAATGAACATCATCGTGCAATGCCAACGGTACCGAGACCAGTTTGACGATGGCCACACCGTCACGCCTTGTAGCATGGGCACAGACAGTGCGCTGTCCAAACAAGAAAAAAATTGCACACAGCAGCAGCATGTACAGTAGCTCCAACCTTTCCTTCAAGAGCTAGCTACAAAGCGTGCTGTTGATGACACCCCCCATCAGCAGCAGCAGCAGGGTTGTGCGAGAGAGCGGAGACAGACGGACGGACGGACGGATGGCCTGACGTAGTGGCGTCCGCTGCGCGGGCACAGTGGCGAACCGTACACGCCTCCGTCGTCAGACGTGAGATGCCCGGACGCATGCCGGCATGGGCGACAGAGGGAGAGCTCGCCCGCTGCTCAGGCCTGCCCGGTCAGCCCGGCTCATCCCGTGTCAGCAGCGCGTGGGGCGTGCGCTGCCGCTCCCCTCGTCATTCGCGCCGGCCGGCGTCAGAGGTCCGGGAGTCACGCGCGCAGACGCAGCGGCGTGGCGGTCCGGTCCGGTCTAGCGGTGGCTTGTTTGACTGGCGGGTCAATAGGCCTCGCTCTGACCGGCGCTCCGGTTCGCTTGGCCGCTGGGTCGCCGGTCCCGTCGCACCGTTTGTGGCCGTGGAAAAAAGGGCCGAGGTTCAGCCGCGGGGGAAGGGGCTCCATTGCTCCAAGGTCCAAGCTGAGGCGTCACACGCACGGAGGGTACCTCGTGCCCTCGGCCGGTCCCGGTGCCGGCGCGATCGAGGTGGGGTCCCGACACCGAGGCATCTGCGGGTTTACTGTACTGCGGTCAACGGAACTGCGGGGGCCTGGTGCAGCGGACTGTAGCTGATCCTATCCTCGTCCTGTAGGATTGCGGCCCCCGTTGCTCCCACGTCCGGAAATACGTTAGTAGTACATGTCTGTGCGGCGACGCTAGTATTTCGACGTTTTATTTATGTCTCGGCGTACGTACCACAGAACCATGATGTTTTCTCCTTGACAGGGAAAGCTCAGTGAAAACACTTCATGCACCGCTCAACTGATGGCTTCAAAGGTTAGGGCATCTCCAATGCTATCCTCAGAAACAAACACGCTATCCTAGAAAACGAACACGCTGTATGTCTGTGGATTAGTGTCCGAACGCCGTCTGCGGACATTATATTAGAGCAGGTCATCCAACCTTATTCCGCAATTATCCGTCTATATTAACTTTTCAAAAATAAACTATAATTTAGTACTTCCTAATGTAGATGTTTTTTAACACTAGACGCTAGTGTTAAAAAACGTCTTACATTATGAGATAAAGGTAGTAGCTTTTTGTTTGACGGAAGGCCATTAATCAGGCACATTTGTAGCTTCCGCCAAATCTAGTTGGCTTTCGCCAGATGAAAAGCCAAACGAAGCATTTGAACAAAAATGAGAAAAAAGTGAAACAAAGCTATTAGTCACTTTCGTTGTTCATCAAACATGCTATCCGTCAAATGCCAAACATGCTAATCACCTCCCGCCAAATCCAAATAGCAGCGCAACAACAGTCTTCCACCATCTGAGAAAGGTATGTGATGCCTTTTGATTGACTAGACTCCCGCAAACCTTCCAAAAGTTTGCTTCCGGTTTGCGGGAGTTTGGACATGCGGACTGGTAAGCAAACAAGTAGGGGTCCTCTAGGATTGAATAAGTGTCTAGAGTAGGGTAAATAGACAACTAGCACAAGCCAATGATCAATTTTAACATTTTTTACATTTGAGCAGATTTTGGCACAAGCTAGATAGCAACAAGTACACACTATAAATGCATTTTTGGAGTATTGGGAGCGGAAAGTAAAGATCATGCACGTGCAATTTGGGACGTATAGTTTTTGCACCCGAGCTCATATGATCCCTTATGAATAGTAAAATCAAAAATAGTAAAAAAAGAAAAGAAAATTCTTAAAAAAATTATAAACATTGATGAAAGTTTTATTGCATGGAAAAAATGTGACGAAATGACATTCATGAAAATATGGGGAAAAAAATAAAATTGATGCTTCAAAAAGACTATTGTTGGAAGCATTTTGGAGCATTGATTCTTTTGCCCGCATTTCCACAATGTCATTTTATCACAAATTTTTGCACGCAGTGGAAACTTTCATCAATGTTTATCACCAAAATAAAATTTGATTTTTGATTTTTTTATACTATGTGTTTTTGATTTTACTGTTCATGAGTGAGCATATGAGCTTGGGATCAAAAGAACACTTTAAGTAGAGTTTAGGACAATCGCAAACAATGGTTGATACGGAGGATTTTTGACCCGTGGTTCTGACGCTATCGTACGTTAATGTTGATGGAGGCTTCAGTCACAAGGATTACGACTTCAGATTCCACAGAGGAACCGAGTCCATGAAGGGCTCACACCCATGAATGGTACATGAAGAAGTAACATTGCCTATCCCACCATGGCTCACACGTACGAAGAGTCCACGAAGAAGCAACATTCTATCCCATCATGGCTTACACCCACGAAGGGGTAGCCTCAATCGGGTAGATCTTTACGAAGTAGACGATCTCCTTGCACTAACAAACTTCTTGGTTTTCTTCACACGATTTGAAGACTCCCAAGCACACCTTATCCAATCAAAGAGGCACCACCCTTCAAAAGGTAATGGATGGTGTTTGTTGATAATAAACCTCCTACTCTTGTGCTTCAAAAGATAATCTCCTCAACACTTAAACACTATCTCATAGATTTTAGCTTTCTTGTAGAAGAGGATTTGGATGGAAAATAATGATATGCCTAGAAATAAAGGATCAATGGTTGGAGAGGAATCCCTTTGAAACCAGCACAAGGAGTGAGAACTCTCTCTCTCTCTATGAAATATGGATGTGTAATGTGTATGCTTTGAGAGACAATGATGAAGCGGGTGGGGGTATATATAGGCATCACAGAAAATATGATTGTCGCTCACCTTTTAGCACATTTCAGTCAGACCGACTAAAACACTCGGTTGGACCGAACAATACAAAAGATTCAAAGTTCAGACATTTCTGTGACTCCTGATGAAATTGTTCGGTGGCTCCCAGTTGTAATGACCTAAGCACTTTCCACACTTTGGTGACTGAGACAGTTCGGACATTCCAAACAAATTTTAGTAGGCAACAGAAGGTTGACAAGAGCTCTTCAGTGAGGTCGAAGGGTTTAGGACATCGGCTATAACAACGTGACTCGGTGACTCCGGTGTATATGGGTTTGGTGAGTCTGAGTTGAACTTTTGGTTTGTGATATAGTGGAAATTTGGGAATTTGTCCGAGGCTTTTGGAGTTTGAGCACTTGAGCAATGAACTCAACATCTCAACATCATACCCTTTTGATAGTATTAACATATCTATGGACTCAGTGTGATCTTTGATCACTAAAATAGAAATGCAGTCTTGAGGCTTAATCCAACACTTGTCTTTAGCATATTGAGATGATGGGTTCATTTGATCATATGTAGTTTGCGTGTATGGATTTGATGCAGATATGTTCATGTGATCGCCTGACAAGGTACAATGGTAATGCAGATTCGGTGTAATGATTTTTTTCGTTTCTCCAAGCATGATTATGTGTAATGATTTGTTTTTTTTCAAAATCCATCATAGATCCTTAGAAATTTTGATCTTTGCAAAAGTTGTACCAAGGAGTGATGTCTTGTAAGTGTATATTATTAATTGCTCGACTGAATACCATACACGACTACTACTTGCTCTAAATCCAATACATCATTTTCTATTATCAGCAGCCGTTGTCTCACGATATAGTTCTTCAACCCGACCAACCGTAGTTCGTAGGAATCGGGGGTTTTCTTCCGTTAAACACACGGGGTAGAAATTTCTGTCGAGAGCCCCCCACAAACAAAAAAAGAAACTTCCTTCAAGAGAATTCAGGAACGACATCGCCACAATTGATTAGTTTTATGTATCTTTTGTTATTCAGCAGCATTTGTATCAAACATATTTAATATTGACGTATTCCATGTTAGTGCTAATAAAAGGGATCCCCTAAATAAAAATGAACATCTTGGCAGCTGGGTACTAAGCTCGGAGATGTTCTGCTATCTTTTCAGTTTTGTCATATCGGTTTTTATGTGACTTATACTTTATTCTTCATGATATGAATGAGACACGTATGACCATAAAAAGAAAAAGAACATCCTGGCAGCTGTTAGTTTTTTTTATATGAATGCAGTTTTTTTTTCTGTTGGTAAAATTCGGAAACTGCATTCTGGTCCGTTCTGCGGGCCTTTATAACGGACTGCTTGGGCCATGCTACTGCCTACTGGCCGCAGAGTTTATGCGTAGGAGACCCGCGTATGGCGCGGTCAGGATACAAAGCTGTCTTCCACTGGAGCAACCGCTAAACCCTTTCGAAAGAATCCCCAAATCTCGCACGCTCCAAAGGCCCGAAACCCTAGCTCTCTGCTTTCATCCCCGCCACCGTCCCCATGGCGCCAGGGCTCAAACGCTTCACCGACGTCGCGGTAGACGGCACGCCCCGCCTCGACGACGCCGCCGGCGAGGAGCTCGTGTGCGTGGAGCGCGCCGCCTCGGTCGCCCTCGGCAACCGCGCGCCGGAGCCCCCGGGAACCCTCTTCATCACCACCAGGTAGAGAGCGAGCCGATGGATTTCGGCGCCCTCCTGCCGCACCGGCACCGCGGCCATCTCTTCCGACGCCTTACTTTTCTTGCCCGTTTGCGTTTCTGTTCCCAGGAGGGTGATTTGGCTCAGCGGGGCGGAGAAGGGCAAAGGATACGCGGTGGGCTTCCTGGACATCACGCTCCACGCAGTGTCGCGCGACCCGGAGGCGTACCCCTCGCCGTGCCTCTACACTCAGGTGATTGAGGGTACAACCGCCCTGTTTGAATTTTGTGGTGTTGGTGACTAATTTGGGAAAAACAGTTGATCAGTTGCATTTCATGTTTTAACATTTGTGGCTTGTTTGAAGTTGGGGTGTGCTTCGACCGACCTGGATCAGTCTTCTGGCCCTGATGTTCTGTTGGTATTTTTTGCCGCAGTTTGTTTTGGTGGCTGTATTGTTAGTTCCCTCAGCAGTCAGCACACAACACGCATGTCAGGGGCCTCATTTGAGCATAGAAAGCTTTGTTTGCCGTTTCGTTTATATTAGTGCGTTGTAGCTTGGAGGAATAAGGAGATTTAGGTCGTGGGCAATTTAATGTGGCACATAAGTCATTTAGTGTAGATTTGTGTCACATGCTGACATGCATTATATTTATTTTGATATTTGATAATTATAGTGATATGTATGTAACATAAAGCATTGTTTGGCACCATTATGCCTTTGGAATGTCACTTGGTTCAGTGGGATGTTAAGCATGAGAAAATTGATTGGGCTGAATCGTGTGGTTGACCAAATTAGTTACTTAAAACGCAGCTCAGCTCATATAGTTCTGTGGTTGGAGTGGACTAAATTCAACATCACACGGTTCTTGACTCGGATTTACTCTCTGTAATATGCACATGGACCACCGAATGCAGGCTTTGTGTCTCTTCTCTTGATAGCTAACAGTGATCAGTGCTATCTCACATTGACTTCGCTATTTGCAGCCTTTGTGTCTCTTTTCTTGATAGCTAGCAGTGACCTGTGTTATCTCTCATTGACTTTGCCATTTGCAGCCTATTTGTTAGTCCGCTGCTAGTGTCTTAGGACTTGTATCAGCCCTAGTGTTTGGATGATTGAAGTTTTAAAAAGAAAACTAGTTCTGTCTGTATGCAAAATAAATCTAGTGTTGGTAAAAACGTAAGTTTGTTACTACATTTATACTGATTTTTGGTTGGTTCTGATTTTGATCTTTGTGGTCACTGTTCAGTAGCTAGCTAGCAATAATCTCCTTTTTTAGCGCTATTAGCTCTAATGCGTAACACCCCTCTTTATATTTATAGATTGAAGCCGAAGCTGACTCTGATGAAGAGGATGGTGATTTTGACTCTGAAGCAGGTGGTGACTCACAGCTACCAAAAATCTCTGAGATGCGTATTATATTGGCAGATGCTGCCCAACGTATCCTTCTAAAATTTTCATATATTTTTGCACATTATGGCTGATGCTTTTATCTTGCAATGCCATTTTCTCTGATTTCACTGTTAACATAAAAACCAGTGGACTGATTTAGGCTGCCCTCTCTTTTTTTTGCAGTAAATTTCCATTTTTCCATTGTTTACTGTAACAGTGACGCTTTGACTTTCTGTTTTTCCAGTGACTTATCCAGTTAAGCAATTAGTTGTAGAGCAGACATATGGAATTCAAATCTTTCTGTTTTTATCACTGAAGTTTGTCAGTTATGTTTTAAGTTCATTTGCATTGATGGGGAACACTGCATTCTGATTGTGTTTCCATCATTTCCTATTTTCGGGAAATCAAGTCATGGATGGAACATAGTAGTAATATGGATAAAACTATGTAGTGAACTAGTCATATAGATAAATCTCTTATATTTTTTAAAGCAGTTTGCGAGCTAATCAGTTCCTGGGTGCATTATGCAGTGCAAATTAAGAGCCCTGTTTTGCAATGGAATGGTTTATGACAATCTCATCGGTTTTGGATTTGTTATTTTTTCCTGAATTAAGCTGCAAACTGTTATATATATGTTCTGGATAACATAAAATGCAGTGCGAATATGAGAGGAATGAGCATTGGATAACAGAGGCCCAGTTCTTTTGGCCGATTCTCCCAAAATCTGGATAATCGACCCTCCACCCAGCTTCTCTCAGAATCTTGAACTCATATTTTTTTGATAATCCTAGCTGTTTACATCCTAACTAGCTAGGATTGTGAAAAAGATATGGGTTCAAGATTCTGGGAGAAGCTGGGTGGAGGGTCGATTCTCAAGATTCTGGGGGAAACTGCCAAAAGAACCGGGCCAGAATTAGTTTCCACGGCAGCTTTTAAAATAAGCATCACCCGATATACACTAGCAAGCCCAACTAACCCTAAATCTTGGATGTTTCTTTGGATAACATCATTCAGTTGAAATCATTCGAGCAGACATACACCATTCTTGTAACTCAGTGCCATAGTGACCCGGGAGAATAACTTGTAGGCTCGACACTTTATTTAACTCCCTGTACATTTTTGCTATGAATTATAAAAGCAGCGTTCACCTTCTCGTAAAAATTCATGCTTGATATCCTTGACAGAAGTTCAGTAGATTCACTTTTTAATGCCTTCTGCCATTGTGCTGAACTGAACCCTGATCCTACTGCTGGTAAGTAATTTGAGTTGCAGTTAATACTTGAAAACTGATGTTCAGAAGAACTGTACTAAAATGTGTGTGTTCTTTCAAACTCCAGAAGAAAATGAAGACAGTGACTTGTTCCATGGTGGGGATATGACCAATGGTGGTTGGATTCATGGCGATGAAGATGAACACATGGTTGATGGTAAGTTTTCACAGTACATTTTATTTACATTTTCAGCTATTGTCTGAGCAGAGCTCTGACTTCTTACCTTTCATGCAGGAATCGACCCTGAGTTTTTTATTCCCATCCCGATAGGTCAAAATGGTGGAGATGACCTCAGTTCTTCAGTACTTGAGGTATGCTTTGACGGGATTGATGCTGTTATATTTGTAATGATCAATATCTGAGATGCGTAACCCGCGTTGACCATGGTCCGCATTACAGTGGTATATCTGAGTTTAACTCGCCGTGAAGACAATTAGTAGCATGATTTTATAGAGCTCATGTTTCATGGTTTTGAGCACGTGTGTTTAATTAGAATCACTAGATATTAGTGTAAAAAAGAAAAATCACTTTGTATTATGAAACTATAGTTAGTCGTTGATACCGGCATATTATATTGTATGATCCACTGCAACTTCTAAAATTATTACTCCCTCCGATCCATACTACTTGTCGCTCAAACGGATGTATCTAGACGTATTTCAGTGCTAGATACGTCTGTTTGAGCAACAAGTAATTTGGATTGGAGGGAGTGGCTAAAAACTTGTGCCTTGGTATGGAAGTTAAAATGCTTTGGTTGCATGAGTTATTTGTGGTTCAATCTAGTCCTTAACTTTGTGCAAATAAAAATATATGAATACACATTGATTTAATCAAGTAATCAAAAGATTGTGCTAAGACTATATGATATTTGTGGTGATTGATTTCCTGGCAACTTGATAGGCAATCTGGGTGAACATACCGCAACCTACTCAGAGCTTTATAAGAGTGAAGACGAGTTTAGATCTACTTTGTGCCAGTGACCGACTAATGTTGTTATTTATAACTGCAGCTTCAAATCAATGACCAGCGTTTCGAGGATGCGGATGAAGAGGAGGCCCGTGAAAATGGGCATTAGAAGCAGATATATGCTCGTTTTACTTATCATGATCCTCGTGAGGACCATGTCATTAGTTTGGTTGAAGATTGCTGTAGATGCAGCTTGGTTCGCCTCATGCTGTTGTGTCCCACACTTTCCTTTTGTCCTTTAATAGACGCTGCTATAGGATCGAGGACTCTGAGGGCAACCGTGTAGAGTTGCGTCGATGGTAACTTTTATGGGAGAAGGTCTTGCTTACTGGTCAAGAATGTAACATGTAGAGCTTGGTGGAGAATCCGATTGATGGATTTCAATAATTTTTGATCTAACAAATGGAAGGGGGAGATGGGGGAAAGTAGTAGTAACTCTTTTCGAAGGCGTTCTTGCCCTAATATCTGTCATGGTGGAAATGTTGTTTGTTGCTGCAGTTCGAACAGCTGAACCATGCTGACGAGTTGTCACGTATAACTCCAGTTGGCCATGAATTGTTTTTCAGCTGACGAATTGCTGCAGGACACTTCAAGGGGAAAAAGCTTTGCTTGGAACACTGCAGTTTTTGGTTGGGGAGTTGAACAACCGTGCCAGAAAACATCAGCCGCGCCCAGGCAAGGAGCCAGACATCGAGAGCCAGGTAGGTTTTCCCTCTCGTTAGGGTTTAGGTTTTCTCTGAGGCGTTCCGCCGCCGATTGGAGTTTGGCCGTCCCTGCTGTCGCCAATTAACCTCCTCGGCTCGCCCTCGCTGCCCTTGTTGGGGGACGGGTCTGGCTTGCGAGAGAGGGGTGCTCCTAGGGTTCCCTTGTTCCCGACCCGATCTGACCCATCGGGTGAGATTTCGACATGGCGTCCGAAGAAAACCCTAGGGCTATCGGGGTCAGTGACGTAGAGAAGATGATGCAAGAGCTGGGGCTCAAGGAAGAGGATCTGGACGATGTAGTTTTCGACGAGGCTGACATCCCTGAAGACGCAGCTCGCTGGGTTGCTATCGCGAAGGTGAACTCTGTGAAAACCTACAGCCAGACTTGGTTTTTTCGCAATATGAGATCTGCCTGGGACCTTGCCCAGGAGGTCAAATTCAGGCCTTTGGAAGATAATCTGTACACTATCCAATTTTCTTGCCTGGGTGATTGGGAGAGGGTGATGCAAGAAGGGCCTTGGCACTTCAGGGGAGATGCTATCATTATCAAACCATATGATGGGGTGACGAAACCGACTACTATCAAGTTGGATAGAATTGATATCTGGATCCAGATCCATGACGTCCCTAACTTGTTTGCTCACCTCATTGAACCGCTTGCTGCCAGGGTTGGAGAAGTTTTGTTTGCTGAACCTCCTTCACAGGATTTTGCTGGAAATTTCCATCGTGTTTGGGTTAGAATCGATGTGACGAAGCCTCTGAAGAATGCGGTGTCAATGGTGAGGGGAGGGAAGCGCCAGATCTATCGGGTGAAATATGAGAAGCTGCCCGACTGGTGCACAGTTTGTGGGATGCTGGGTCATCTCTTCAAAGAACATGGGACAGGCTTGCATCCACCCTCGGCCTTGGTGTTCAAAGACCTGAGGGCGGGCTGGTACATGAGAACTGGCAGAGGGCCTGTTGGTGGCCGAGGCCGTCACGGTGGCCGAAGAGGTGGACGCATGGGGGGACGAGGGCAGCACCCAGGCAATAACAGCTTCGACGGGGATGCTGGGGAGAACCAGACACATGATGAAGATCAGCTAGAACCGGCTCAAGATACAGACATGGAGGAGGCCTCCCGTAAAAGGGCCAGTGGAACAGGGCAAGCCAGCAACGCTCCAGCTACCAATCATGGATCTGACTTGGGACCTGATCAGCTCGCCTTAGTGCCTGCGGGGAGCAGCTCAGTGATCAGCCCACCCCCGAAAAGAGATCCCAAATGAACAAGATTGGTGACCACTGGTCAGGAAGGTTTCAATATTTCTGTTAAGAAGTTGGCGGACTCCCTAGAGGAGGACCGCCGGGCCCAATGAGTGCCTTTTGTTGGAACTGTCGTGGAGTGGGTAAACCTGCGACAGTTCGAGAGATTCGCGAGTTCGCGATGAAGTTTACCCCTACCGTGCTATGCATTGTTGAAACACAGTTAAGTGGTGCACGTGTAGAAGCTTTAGCTGGAACTTTGGGTTTTGACAATTCGTATGCAATAAACAGTCAAGGGAGGAGTGGAGGACTTGGTATGTTTTGGAATAACAATTGTGAAGTTGAAATTTTGGGAGATTATGTGTACCACATTGATGCTAGGGTCACAGAAACGGGTCAGGATCCCTGGCGCATCACTTGTGTGTATGGGGAGGCCCGGACACACTTAAGGCACCAGACCTGGGATATCCTTAAGGGAATTAGTACTATGAGCAATTTGCCATGGCTTTGCTTTGGCGATTTCAACGAAGTGCTACTTCCAGAAGAGCACGATGGAGTCGCGGACAGAAGTAACGCGCAAATACAAGCTTTTCGGGATGCTATTGACGTGTGCATGCTCATGGATCTTGGCTATCAGGGACGGCCCTGGACTTTTGAGAAAAAGGTTACAGGAGGGAACTATTGTAGAGTTCGCCTTGACAGGGCTTTGGCTTCGGCTAGCTGGACAGCTCGGTTTCCACTAGTTACGTTATATCACCTAGACGGATCCACATCAGATCATGGCCCGATTCTGCTGAGGTTCGATGGAACTCAACATGATACAATGAAGAGAAAGATGTTCAGATATGAAACCATGTGGGAGTCGCACGAGGCATGGACGGAGAAGATAACTGACAGCTGGAGTACTCTTGCACCGGGCTATGGTGTGGGCGATTTTCGGGATAAGCTTCTCAGGATTAGTACGGACCTGGCAACGTGGGACAGAGATACGTTTGGAAGTGTTCGGAAGGAAATGAAGGAGATCAAGGCAAAGCTGGAGCAACTGCGAGGCGATCCAATTCGTACTGGCCCGACACATGCTGAACTGAAACTTAACGAGAGGCTAGTGGAACTTCTCCACAGGGAGGAACTCATGTGGCGTCAGAGATCTCGGCTAGAGTGGCTTTCAGCGGGGGATAAAAATACCAGATTTTTTCATATGCGGGCTAGCTTGAGGCGCAAGAAGAATATGATTCGAGCATTATCAAACTCCCTTGGCGTGGTGACAGATGATCCGGCCGAACTTCGGAACATGGTCCAAGATTTCTATACGACATTGTATACGTCTGAGGGAGTGAGCGGAATGGAGGAAGTGCTTCAGCATGTACCCCGCAAGGTTACGCAGGAGATGAACAACACATTAGAGGTGCCCTACTCGAATGCTGAGGTGAAGACGTCACTTTTTCAAATGTTCCCGACCAAAGCCCCGGGTCCCGACGGCTTTCCGGCCCACTTTTACCAAAGACATTGGGACCTATGCGGTGATGAAGTGACAGCGGTGGTTTTGCGGATCATTAAAGGGGAGGAGAGCCCTGAGGGAGTCAATGACACAGTGTTAGTTTTGATACCAAAGGTTGCTAGTCCGACCCTTTTATCTCAGTTCAGGCCAATAAGCCTTTGCAATGTCTTATATAAAATCGCCTCGAAGGTCGTTGCCAACAGATTGAAGAAGATCTTGCCTGATATTATTTCCGAAGAACAGTCTGCTTTTGTGCCTGGGAGACTTATCACAGATAATATTATTTGTGCTTATGAATGCTTGCACTTCATGAAGAGGAACAAATCTAAGACAAATAGTCTATGTGCCTTGAAGCTAGACATGATGAAAGCGTATGATAGGGTTGAGTGGGCTTACCTACATGTGATCATGCTGAAATTGGGCTTCTCCTCAACATGGACTGATATTGTAATGGGAATGGTAAAATCAGTGTCTTTCTCGGTTTTGTTCAACGGAGAAAAGTTGGAGCAATTTAAACCATCCAGAGGTATAAGGCAGGGAGATCCCATTTCCCCTTACCTATTCTTATTGGCAGCAGAGGGCCTTTCGTGCCTCTTAAAAAATAGTTCTCAGTCATCGGTGCTTGGTGGCGTGAGGGTGGCACCCACAGCTCCTGTGGTGAATCACCTTCTGTTTGCGGATGACAGCCTGTTGCTATTTAAGTCTAGTGTGGAGGGAGCAAATGCGGTATCAAACCTACTTCGTACTTATTGCGACGCATCCGGCCAAAGAATCAACACTGACAAGTCCTCAATATTCTTTAGCAAAGGGTGCCCCGAGGTTTTGAAGAACCAAGTAAAAAACATCCTTCATGTTTAGAATGAGTCCCTTAGCGAAAAATATTTGGGGATGCCTACAGAGGTTGGTCAGTCAAAGAATGGCACATTCCGTTATCTGAGGGATAGAGTGTGAGAAAAAGTGAAGGGGTGGATGCAGAAACTATTGTCAGCAGCAGGTAAAGAGGTGTTGATAAAATGAGTTGCACATGCCATACCAGTTTTCTCTATGTCTTGCTTCCGCCTCCCGAGGGGTCTATGTGATAGTGTAACGTCAATTATTCGGCAATTTTGGTGGGTCTCAAAAAATGGGAGGAGGAAACCTGCATGGGTATCTTGGGACGTCATGACAAACCCCCAAAACTTGGGTGGTCTTGGTTTTAAGGATATGGAAGTTTTTAACCTGGCTCTACTATCTAGATAGGCTTGGCGATGCCTGACAGAGCCGCTCTCCTTGAGTGCACGCATTCTAAAGGCGGCTTATTACCCCAACTCATCCATCTTCGAGGCAGAGTTGGGCTCACACCCATCACAGATATGGAGAGCAATTGTTGATGGAAGGGACATAATGAAAATGGGTGCGATTATGCGGATAGGAGATGGGCGCTCGACCAATATTTGGCCGCACAATTGGATTCCAAGGGCAGGTATGATGAGGCCGATTTCTTCCTTGATCCATAACCCTCCAGAAGTAGTTTCAGACTTAATTGATGCATCATCCTCTTCTTGGAGGGAAGGTTTGACCAGGCAAGTTTTTGCTCCAATGGATGCCGAGGCTATCCTGAGGATTCCCATTTGCACCTGTCAAGTTGATGATTTTTGGGCGTGGTCCGAGGACCCGAGAGGCCTTTTCTCTGTCAGGACAGCGTACAAAATGATATACCGCATAAAGAGTGGAAGAGAAGCATGGTTAGAGGAAGGAGAGCATACCTCCAATCTTCGGGGTCTGATGTCGAGTTGGTCGGCCTTATGGAAGCTACAGGTGCCGTCGAAGTTCAAAGTTTTCACTTGGAGACTTGCCCAACACTCACTACCGACAGGAGACTTGCTACAGCACAGAAAGATGTCCACGACGGATAACTGCGGCGTGTGTGGGGCGCAGGATAGCTGGCGCCACTCACTTCTGGACTGCACCCTATCCAGGAGCATATGGGCTTTGTCAAATGAGGATATGGTGCAGCATATGTCTATGAACCAAAGCGACAATGCAAGAGAGTGGTTATTCTCATGTTCGAGTCTCTACCGAAGGACGAGCTTGTCACAATGATCGCCACCCTATGGGCGATTTGGGCTGCACGGAGGAAGTTAATACATGAGGGGATTTTCCAAACACCCTTTTCAACTCATGGTTTCATATCAAGCTACCTGTCGGAGCTACAATTTTGGGAGAAGCCAGAGAAGGAGAAGAAGGCACCGGCCCCTAGACCGAATCAGTGGATCCCCCCGCCTGAAAATCACATGAAAATCAACGTTGATGCGGCTGTTGCGCGACATGGTGGTTTTGGGACGGTTTCGGCCATATGCAGAGACGGGAGCGGGGAGTACCAAGGAGCGTCGGTGATCCGTTTCAATAATGTTGATGATCTAGAGATTTTGGAGACCTTGGCGATTCGTGAAGCTTTGGCCCTTGCTGAGGACCTGCTCTTCCATGATATTTCAGTGGCATCGGACTGTAAAGTGGCGGTCGAAGCAATCAAGAGAGGTACAAGTGCACAATATGGAGCCGTGATACATGAAATAATAGACCGCTCTAGAGTTTTTTCTTCTTGTTTGATTAATCATGAGTTTAGGACCTTGAATGTTGAGGCTCACAAGCTTGCAAAGCATGCGTTATCCCTGGGTTTTGGCCGCCATGTCTGGTTAGGTCACCCAGGAAATTTGGATTTCGTCCCTGTAAACATTTGTGACGGATGAATAAAAGCTTTGCGAGTTTGTCTCAAAAAAAAGACATCGAGAGCCAGGCAACGGAGCGAACCCCACTGCGTCGAGACGGATAAGAACAAAGCAATGGTAAACCACAAACATGGCGCCAGTTGTGCTCCAGATTGCTAGCTTCCGTTATACGCAGCGTGTACTGGTTAATTGCAGTGGAGCTGTTTGTGACGCTTGCTTGCATTTGGGCCAACTAGGCCCGCGCGGGATGGAAACCAGCTGTTTGGTTGACTGGGCTGCACCATGTCCTGACCCGCACGAAACTTAAAGCAGTGCTGCGCCAGGCTTGCGAGCTAGTGCCGAATCGGCAATTTCTTCATAGCTAGGCTGAGCGCGGCCACATGTGGCTCCTCGCTACACGCCTCGGGAAGCGGGGAGACAGACCCGACGGCTCATAACTCCTCTCTCTCGTGTCACTGCCCGCTCTCTTTCACACCATGCTTTCTTACTCCTCTCGCCGCCCGTTTCTCTTCTCTCCTCTCCTCTACTTCGATGAGTCACATGTCGCCGCGTCGTCTGCTGTCCTTCATCAGCGCCGGCAACAAGCTCATCCATGAACGGTGGGTTGCCGGCTTGGCGAACTCTGGGGTCGATCTCATGCGGGCTCTACACGCGCCGTCTCCTATCTGCACCAGGCCGCCTCGTCCGGTTAATGCGGTGCCGACCGCTCTGGCTCCGTCGCCGTTACCGGACCTCGTGGTACTGGGTTCAGTAGCATTGCCGGTGGTGGCCGCCCCGCCCCGCTGTTGGAGCCCCGTTGGGTGGGGGCGGTTTCTTTACCCCCATCTAAGGGTTTTCTCCGGGCATCGCAGAAGGCCCATGGACAATGACGCCATCCTCCTTGACCGCGTGCGAGGGCATGAGCACCGTCGGCATTGGCGGCTCCTCCTCTTCGCCCGCCATCTCCTTCTCGCCGGGGTTTTCTTCCCGGCCGACGTACGCTCCAGCTCCACCCGCTCAGGTAAGAACCAAAAATCTCCCTTTGCTCGTAGATGTGTAGATTAGGGTTTTCATCATCAGCATGCCATTGAATCGATTCGAATCGATTCCAATCGAATCGAATCTCGATCTCTTCATTTGCAGTATTGTTCGTAGGCAAGGTAGTATTCATGCTTTGCTCTATGTTTGATGTGCATGCCTAGTAGTGTTCATAGGCATGCAAGATTGGAGTGTGCTTAGTGCTCATGATGTAGAATGTGTTATGGGGCATGCTTGATAGGTGTTGTGTTTGATGTTCATGCTTAGTAGTATTCATAGGCATGCAAGATTGGAGTGTGCTTAGTGCTCATGATGTAGAATGTGTTATGGGGCATGCTTGATAGGTGTTGTGTTTGATGTTCATGCTTAGTAGTATTCATAGGCATGCAAGATTGGAGTGTGCTTAGTGCTCATGATGTAGAATGTGTTATGGGGCATGCTTGATAGGTGTTGTGTTTGATGTTCATGCTTAGTAGTATTCATAGGCATGCAAGATTGGAGTGTGCTTAGTGCTCATGATGTAGAATGTGTTATGGGGCATGCTTGATAGGTGTTGTGTTTGATGTTCATGCTTAGTAGTATTCATAGGCATGCAAGATTGGAGTGTGCTTAGTGCTCATGATGTAGAATGTGTTCATGGGCATGCTTGATATGTGCTGTGTTTGATGTTCATGCTTAGTAGTGTTCATAGGCATGCAAGATTCGTGTGTGCTTAGTGCTCATGATGTAGAATGTGTTCATGGGCATGGTAGATTGTGTTTGATATTCACGATTAATGCTCATGCGCAGCAATGTGTTCATGATGCTAGCCATATTGTTGTTGTCTTTGATGTTCTTGCTAAGTGTTCATGTGCATGTTATCTAGATTGGTGTGTGTTTCATGTTCATGTTTAGGGTTCATGGGCATGCTAGCTATATTGGTGTTGTGTTGTTTTTGTGAAGGAAATATGTCCTAGAGGCAATAATAAAGTTGTTATTTATATTTCCTTATATCATGATAAATGTTTATTATTCATGCTAGAATTGTATTAACTGGAAACTTAGTACATGTGTGAATACATAGACAAACAGAATGTCACTAGTATGCCTCTTCTTAACTAGCCCGTTAAATCAATGATGGTTATGTTTCCTAACCATAGACATGAGTTGTCATTTGATTAACGGGATCACATCACTAGAGAATGATGTGATTGACTTGACCCATCCGTTAGCTTAGCACGATGATCATTTAGTTTGTTGCTATTGCTTTCTCCATAACTTATACATGTTCCTATGACTATGAGATCATGCAACTCCCGAATACCGAAGAAACACTTTGTGTGCTACCAAACGTCACAACGTAACTGAGTGATTATAAAGGTGCTCTACAGGTGTCCCCGATGGTGTTTGTTGAGTTGGCATAGATCGAGATAAGGATTTGTCACTCCGATTGTCGAAGAGGTATCTCTGGGCCCTCTCGGTAATGTACATCACTATAAGCCTTGCAAGCAATGTAGCTAATGAGTTAGTTACGGGATGTAGCATTACGGAACGAGTAAAGAGACTTGTCGGTAACGAGATTGAACTAGGTATTAAGATACCGACGATCGAATCTCGGGCAAGTAACATACCGATGACAAAGGGAACAACGTATATTGTTATGCGGTTTGACCGATAAAGATCTTCATAGAATATGTGGAAGCCAATATGAACATCCAGGTTCTGCTATTGGTTATTGACCAGAGACGTGTCTCGGTCATGTCTGCATAGTTCTCGAACCTGTAGGGTTCGCACGCTTAACGTTCAGTGACGATCGGTATTATGAGTTTATATGTTTTGACGTACCGAAGGTTTTTCGAAGTCCTGGATATGATCACAGACATGACGAGGAGTCTCGAAATGGTAGAGACATAAAGATCGATATATTGGATGACTACGTTTGGACACCGGAATGGTTCCGGGTAAGTTCGGGCATTAACCGGAGTACCGGGGGTTACCGGAACCCCCCCGGGGAGTATATGGGCCCTAATGGGCTTTAGGGGAGAGAGGGAGGGGCTGCCTAGGGCAGGGCACGCGCCCCCCAAGGCCTAGTACGAATTGGACTAGGGGGGAGGGGCGGCGCCCCCTCCTTCCTTCTCTTCTCTCTTCCCTTTCCTTCTCTCCTACTCCTACTACATGGAAGGGGGGAATCCTACTCCCGGTGGGAGTAGGACTCCCCATGGCACGCCATAGTAGAGGGCTGACCCTCCCCCTCCTCCACTCCTTTATATACGGGGGAGGGGGGCACCCCATAGACACACAAGTTGATCATTGATCTCTTAGCCGTGTGCGGTGCCCCCCGCCACCATAATCCACCTCGGTCTTATCATAGCGGTGCTAGGCGAAGCCCTGTTCCGGTAGCATCATCATCACCATCATCACGCCGTCATGCTGACGAAGCTCTCCCTCCACACTCTGTTGGATCGTGAGTTCGTGGGACGTTACCGAGCCGAACGTTGATATGTCTCCAACGTATCTATAATTTTTGATTGCTCCATGCTATATTATCTACTCTTTTGGACTATATTGGGCTTTATTTTCCACTTTTATATTATTTTTGGGACTAACCTATTAACCGGAGGCCCAGCCCAGAATTGCTGTTTTTTGCCTATTTCAGTGTTTCGAAGAAATGGAATATCAAACGGAGTCCAAACGGAATAAAATCTTCGGGAACGTGATTTTCTCACCGAACGTGATCCAGGAGACTTGGACCCTGCTCCATGGAACAAAAGAGGCGGTCACGAGGGTGGGGGGCGCCCCCCCTAGGGCGTGCACCCTGCCTCATGGGCCCCTCGTTGCTCCTCCGGCGTACTTCTTCCTCCTATATATACACACGTACCCCCAAACGATCAGAACAGGAGCCAAAAACCTAATTCCACCGTCGCAACTTTCTGTACCCACGAGATCCCATCTTGGGGCCTGTTCCGGAGCTCCGCCGGAAGAGGGCCATCATCACAGAGGGCTTCTAAATCACCATAGCCTCTCCGATGAAGTGTGAGTAGTTTACCTCAGACCTTCGGGTCCATAGTTAGTAGCTAGATGGCTTCTTCTCTCTCTTTGAATCTCAATACAAAGTTCTCCCCCTCTCTCATGGATATCTATTCGATGTAATCTTCTTTTTGTGGTGTGTTTGTTGAGACCGATGAATTGTGGGTTTATGATCAAGTCTATCTATGAATAATATTTGAATCTTCTCTGAATTCTTTTATGTATGATTGGTTATCTTTGCAAGTCTCTTTGAATTATCCGTTTGGTTTGGCCAACTAGATTGGTAGTTCTTGCCATGGGAGAAGTGCTTAGCTTTGGGTTCGATCTTGCGGTGTCCTTACCCAGTGATAGAAGGGGCAGCAAGGCATGTATTGTATCGTTGCCATCGAGGATAACAAGATCGGGTTTATTTCATATTGCATGAATTTATCTCTCTACATCATCTCATCTTGCTTAAGGCGTTACTCTGTTTTAACTTAATACTCTAGATGCATGCTGGATAGCGGTCGATGAGTGGAGTAATAGTAGTAGATGCAGAATCGTTTCGATCTACTTGTCGCAGACGTGATGCCTATATACATGATCATGCCTAGATATTCTCGTAATTATGCACAATTCTATCAATTGCTCAACAGTAATTTGTTCACCCATCGTAGAATACTTATGCTCTTGAGAGAAGGCACTAGTGAAACCTATGGCCCCCGGGTCTATTCTCATCATATCAATCTCCATCACTTTAATATTGTTTTGCTATTTACTTTGCCTTTACTTTTTACCTTGCATCTTTATATCGAAAATACCAAAAATATTCTATCTATCAGATCTCACTCTCGTAAGTGACCGTGAAGGGCTTGACAACTCCTAATCGCGTTGGTTGCGAGTTGCTATCGCTTTGTGCAGGGACGAGGGACTTGAGCATGGCCTCCTACTGGATTGATACCTTGGTTCTCAAAAACTGAGGGAAATACTTATGCTACTCTGCCGCATCATCCCTTCCTCTTCGGGGAAAACCAACGCAAGCTCAAGACGTAGCAAACGTGTGCAGATCGCGGAGGTGCCGTACTTTCGGTACTAGGATCGGTCGATCGTGAAGACATACGACTACATCAACTGCGTTGTCATAACGCTTCCACTTACGGTCTACGAGGGTACGTGGACAACACTCTCCCCTCTTGTTGCTATGCATCACCATGATCTTGCGTATGCGTAGGATTTTTTTTTAAATTACTGCATTCCCCAACAGTGGCATCCGAGGCAGGTTTATGCGTAGATGTTATATGCACGTGTAGAACACAAAGGAGTTGTGGGCATGGGTATATACATATTTCTTGCCGTCACTAGTTGATTCTTGATTCAGCGGTATTGTTGGATGAAGCGGCCCAGACCGACATTACGCTTATGCGAGACTGGTTCTACCGACGTGCTTCGCACACAGGTTGCTGGTGGGCGTCAGTTTCTCCAACTTTAGTTGAATCGGATTCAATGAACAGGGTTCTTTCTGAAGATCAAAAAGCAATCACTATACCGCGTTGTGGTTTTTGATGCGTAGGTAAGAATGGTTCTTGCTTAGCTCATAGCAGCCACGTAAAACTTGCAACAACGAAGTAGAGGACGTCTAACTTGTTTTTGCATGGCATGTTGTGATGTGATATGGTCAAGACATGATGCTAAATTTTATTGTATGAGATGATCATGTTTTGTAACACAGTTATCGGCAAATGGCAGGAGCCATATGGTTGTCGCTTTATTGTATGAAATGAAATCGCCATGTAATTGCTTTACTTTATCACTAAGTGGTAGCGATAGTCGTAGAAGCAATAGTTGGCGAGACGACAACGATGCTTCGATGGAGATCAAGGTGTCAAGCCGGTGACAATGGTGATCATGACGGTGCTTTGGAGATGGAGATCAAAGGCACAAGATGATGATGGCCATATCATATCACTTATATTGATTGCATGTGATGTTTATACTTTATGCATCTTATTTTGCTTAGTTCGGCAGTAGCATTATAAGATGATCTCTCACTAAATTTCAAGGTATAAGTGTTCTCCCTGAGTATGCATCGTTGCTACAGTTCGTCGTGCCGAGACACCACGTGATGATCGGGTGTGATAAGCTCTACGTTCACATACAATGGGTGCAAGCCAGTTTTGCACACACAGAATACTCGGGTTAAACTTCACGAACCTAGCATATGCAGATATGGCCTCGGAACACTGAGACCGAAAGGTCGAGAGTGAATCATATAGTAGATATGATCAACATAGTGATGTTCACCATTGAAAACTACCCCATCTCACATGATGATCAGACATGGTTTAGTTGATATGGATCACGTGATCACTTAGATGATTAGAGAGATGTCTATCTAAGTGGGAGTTCTTAAGTAATTTGATTAATTGAACTTTAATTTATCATGAACTTAGTACCTGATAGTATTTTGCATGTCTATGTTGTTGTAGATAGATGGCCCGTGCTGTTGTTCCGTAGAATTTTAATGCGTTCCTAGAGAAAGCTAAGTTGAAAGATGATGATAGCAATTACACGGACTGGGTCCGTAACTTGAGGATTATCCTCATTGCTGCACAGAAGAATTACGTCCTGGAAGCACCGCTAGGTGACAAATCTGCTGCGGAGCAACGCCAGATGTTGTGAACACCTGGCAGAGCAAAGCTGATGACTACTCGATAGTTCAGTGTGCCATGCTTTACGGCTTAGAACCGAGACTTCAACGACGTTTTGAACGTCATGGAGCATATGAGATGTTCTAGGAGTTGAAGTTAATATTTCAAGCAAATGCCCGGATTGAGAGATATGAAGTCTCCAATAAGTTCTATAGCTGCAAGATGGAGGAGAATAGTTCTGTCAGTGAACATATACTCAGAATGTCGGGGTACCACAACCACTTGACTCAGCTGGGAGTTAATCTTCCTGATGATAGTGTCATTGACAGAGTTCTTCAATCACTTCCACCAAGCTACAAGAGCTTCGTGATGAACTATAATATGCAAGGGATGGATAAGATGATTCCTGAGCTCTTCGCAATGCTAAAAGCCACAAAGGTAGAAATCAAGAAGGAACATCAAGTGTTGATGGTCAACAAGACCACCAGTTTCAAGAAAAAGGGTAAAGGGAAGAAAGGGAACTTCAAGAAGAACAACAAGCCAGTTGCTGCTCAAGTGAAGAAACTGATACATCTCCAACGTATCTACAATTTTTTATTGTTCCATGCTATATTATATTATGTTTTGGACATTATTGGGCTTTATTATACACTTTTATATTATTTTTGGGACTAACCTATTAACCAGAGGCCTAGCCCAGAATTGCTGTTTTTTTGCCTATTTTAGGGTTTCGCAGAAAAAGAATATCAAACGGAGTCCAAACGGAATGAAACCTTCAGGAACGTGATTTTCAAAACGAACATGATCCAGAGGACCTGGACCCTACGTCAAGAAATCAACGAGGAAGGAACGAGGTAGGGGGGCGCGCCTACCCCCCAGGCGCGCCCTCCACCCTCGTGGACCCCCTGTTGCTCCACCGACATACTCCTTCCTCCTATATATACCTACGTACCCCCAAACTACCAGATATGGAGCCAAAACCCTAATTCCACCGCCGTAACTTTCTGTATCCACGAGATCCCATCTTGGGGCCTTTTCCGGAGCTCCACCGAAGGAGCCATCGATCACGGAGGGCTTCTACATCAACACCATAGCCTCTCCGATGAAGTGTGAGTAGTTTACTTCAGACCTACGGGTCCATAGTTATTAGCTAGATGGCTTCTTCTCTCTTTTTGGATGTCAATACAAAGTTCTCCCCCTCTCTTGTGAAGATCTATTCGATGTAATATTCTTTTGCGGTGTGTTTGTTGAGACCGATGAATTGTGGGTTTGTGACCAAGTTTATCTATGAACAATATTTGAATCTTCTCTGAATTCTTTTATGTATGATTGGTTATCTTTGCAAGTCTCTTTGAATTATCAGTTTGGTTTGGCCTACTAGATTGATCTTTCTTGCAATGGGAGAAGTGCTAGGCTTTGGGTTCAATCTTGCAGTGTCCTTTTCCAGTGACAGTAGGGGCAGCAAGGCACGTATTGTATTGTTGCCATCGAGGATAACAAGATGGGGTTTATATAATATTGCATGAGTTTATCCCTCTACATCATGTCATCTTGCTTAAAGCGTTACTATGTTCTCTTGAACTTAATACTCTAGATGCATGATGGATAGCGGTCGATGTGTGGAGTAATAGTAGTAGATGCAGGCAGGAGTCGGTCTACTTGTCTCGGACGTGATGCCTATATACATGATCATACCTAGATATTCTCATAACTATGCTCAATTCTGTCAATTGCTCAATAGTAATTTGTTCACCCACCATAAATACTTATGCTCTTGAGAGAAGCCACTAGTGAAACCTATGGCCCCCAGGTCTATCTTCCATCATATTAATCATCCAATACTTAGTTATTTCCTTTGCCATTTATTTTACTTTGCATCTTTTATTTCTCTTTACCATAAAAATACCAAAAATATTATCTTATCATATCTATCAGATCTCACTCTCGTAAGTGATTGTGTAGGGATTGACAACCCCTTATCGCGTTGGTTGCGAGGATTTATTTGTTTGTGTAGGTGCGAGGGACTTGTGCGTGGCCTCCTACTGGATTGATACCTTGGTTCTCAAAAACTGAGGGAAATACTTATGCTATTTTGTTGCATCACCCTTTCCTCTTCAAGGGAAAACCAACGCAAGTGCTCAAGAGGTAGCAAGAAGGATTTCTGGCGCCGTTGCCGGGGAGGTTCGCGCAAGACAAGTCAACATTTGGCTCCCGACAACGAGTCACTTGTGGCGCGTTTGCAAGTCAAGACATACCAAGTACCCATCACAAACCCTTATCTCCCGCATTACATTATTTGCCATTTGCCTCTCGTTTTCCTCTCCCCCACTTCACCCTTGCCGTTTTATTCGCCCTCTCTCTCTCCGTCCTCCATCTCTTTCTCTATTTGCCTCTTTTTGCCCGTTTCTTGTTCGCTTGTGTATTGGATTGCTTGCTTGTCATTATGGCTAGTCCCCTATCTTCTCCGTTGTCTTCCGAAAATGAAGTTCTTAATTTTAAGCACAGGGAAGGAGAAAACCTAAAAGACGCTTGGTATATAATTTGCAATGCTCAAAATAGATCTACTAGGAAGCAATCTACTTCTATTCTTCTTCGCAATTTTTATGTAGGTGCTATTCCTTGGCACAGATATGTCCTTGATACCATTACCGGAGGGAACTTCTTGGGTAGTGTAACACCCCGGATATGATTTACCTAATATGTAATCCAACTCTTGCCGTTTCCGGCGTTAAGTTATTTTATTTTCTCGGGTTCGGGTTTTTGTCTCCGTTTGTTATTGTCGTTGTCATGCATCTCATATCATGTCATCATGTGCATTGCATTTGCATACGTGTTCGTCTCATGCATGCGAGCTTTTTCCCCGTTGTCCGTTTTGCATTCCGGCGCTCCGTTCTCCTCCGGTGATCATTTCTACCTTTCTTTCGTGTGTGAGGATTAAACATTTCCGGATTTGACCGAGACTTGTCAAGCGGCCTTGGTTTACTACCGGTAGACCGCCTGTCAAGTTTCGTACCATTTGGACTTCATTTGATGCTCCAACGGTTAACCGAGGGACCGAGAAGGCCTCGTGTGTGTTGCAGCCCAACACTCTTCCAATTTGGCCCAAAACCCTCTCCATCATCTAGAGCGTTCGATCACGATCGCGTGGCTGAAAAACGCACCACATTTGGACTCTCCTAGCTCCCTCTACCTCTATATATAGACCCCCTCCGAAATTCTCGTTCTCCTCTACCCGAAACCCTAGATCCACCACCTCGCGCCGCGCCGGACACGTCCGGTCCGGCCGGACAAAGCATGCCGCCGCCGCCCGACGAATCGCAGGCCGCCACGTGGCCTCACCGCGCCGCCTCCCACCGCCGGCCCGCGAGGCCCGGGGCCGACCCTCTCCTCCACCCGACCGGGCCGCGCCGGGGCGCCTCACCGTGCCGCCTCTTCCCCAGCTCCGGGCACCGAGCCGCCGTACCTCCACCTCCGGCCGCCGCGTGAAAGTGCGTTATATCGACTAGAGGGGGGGGTGAATAGGTGATTTTTATGAAAGTCTTCAAAACGTGGAAGTTATGAAGACAAACGACAGAAATAAACCTATTACCCTGCAGCGGAAGGTAGACTACACTAGGCAAGCCATAGTCAAGTATTCAATAGAGTGAAAGCACAATGACTAAGAGCAGCAATGTAGTAAGGATCAAGTAGGAAGAAATTATGAAGCCAAACAGAACACGCAGTCACTCAGTGAAGATAAAAGATAGTGCAATCATACAATGTCTTCACAAGGAGTAACAGTACGTAAAGAGATGGGAAGGATGAAACCAGTGACTTGTTGAAGACAATGATGTGTTGGACCAGTTCCAGTTGCTGTGACAACTGTACGTCTGGTTAGGGCGGCTAGGTATTTAAACCTGAGGACACACAGTCCCGGACACCCAGTCCTGAACACGCAGCTCAGGACACCCAGTTCTCACCGTATTCCCCTTGAGCTAAGGTCACACAGACCTCGCCCAATCACTCTGGTAAGTCTTCAAGGTAGACTCCCAAACCTTCACAGACTTCATTCACCGGCGATCCACAATGTCTCTTGGATGCTCAGAATTCGACGCCTAACCGGCTGGAGGATGCACAGTCCTCAAGTGTAATAAGTCTTCAGATCACACAGACAAGAAGACTTAAGTGATGCCTAATTCTCTTTGGCTTTGGGTGGTTAGGGCTTTATCCTCGCGAGGAATTCTCTCTCAAATGCTTCGAGGTGGGTTGCTCTCAAACGACAAAAGCCGTACACTAACTCTGAGCAGCCAACCGTTTATGGTTGTAGGGGGTGGGATATTTATAGCCACTAGGAAACCCGACCTGATTTGTCCGAAATGACCCTGGGTCACTAAGGAACTGACACGTGTTCCAATGGTCAGATTTCAAACTCACACGGCAACTTTACTTGGGCTACAAGCAAAGCTGACTTGTCCGACTCTGGACAAGATTCGCTCTCATAGTCTTCACTCGAAGACATAGGTTTTGTTTAAGCATCACTTCGGTCATTCTGAATGGTTCTTTTGGACCCCACTTAACAGTACGGTGGTTCCTATGACTCAACAAAGAAGAAAAAGAACTACGAAAGATCTAAGTCTTCGAGCTCCATAGGCTTCATGCGATGTCTTCTCTTGTCATAGTCTTCAATGTGAATGTCTTCATATACCACCTTTGACTTCAATGTCTTCATACATTTTTAGGGGTTATCTCTGGTAGGAAAACCGAATCAATGAGGGACTTCTACCTGTGTTATCCTGCAATTCTCACAAACACATTAGTCCCTCAACTAGGTTTGTCGTCAATACTCCAAAACCAACTAGGGGTGGCACTAGATGCACTTACAATCTCCCCCTTTTTGGTGATTGCTGACAAACTAGTTGAAGTTTTCAATGGGGAATATAATATGTGAAATTGTAAAGGATAAGGAATTGTCTTCATAAGTTGCAAGGGCTCCCCCTGAAGATGTGCATATAAGTAGTTTGCTTTTGGAATGCAAATGCACATGGCAGGTTGTGCTTGTGGAGATCCTTTTCAACCTATGATGACAATCCACTATGCATGAAAAGGGTATGTGAAGATAATGACATGCATAATGGAAAATGGACGTCTGCAAAATGATCTAAGTGCGGAATTTATCATCGCACATGCGGAATTTATCATTGCATCACAAGGTGGCAAATAGGTAGCAAACGACCATCGAGTTTTAAGTGTTACAACTCAAAGAACCAAATGTATCAAACCGAGAGTTGTAAACACGAAGCAAAATATAAAGCACCCGCCCATATGGACCCGCTTGAAGACTATCAAACTCAGCTTCTCCCCCTTTTGTCAGTAAGGACCAAAAAGGTTTGAAGACATAGAGCATCTACTCGTTCCCATGAAGAGTAGGTGAAGCAGCAGGGTCGTTGGTGGTGTTTGGTGGTGTAGAAGAGCTTGGAGCAGAGTCGAAGCGTGCTGAAGGAGGTGGCGGTGAAGTAGCATCGTCTTCATCCTCGATCACTCTGGCATTCATAGTTGCAGCAGAGGAAGAGAACTCAGAGTCTTCAAGAGATGGAGTTCGTCGTAGCACTGCCTGTCGAGGAGGTGTGGAGTCAAACTTGAAGCCCTCAGTGAAGCCATCCTCTTGAAGATCATCTTCAGAACACATCAGTGTCAGCCCTTTCCATGTGCGGCGAGAGGTTTCATGGGCAACAAAAGCATTCTTGGTGGCAAGATTGCGAATGCGATTAACATCCACCAAGAGGCTTTGCATTTGACGCTTCAGCCAGTCATGATGCCTATCCTGTTTCTGATGAAGAGCCACAAGAAGCTCTCGGTCATTGAGAACACGAGTGCGCTTCTTGGGTCGTGGAGCAGTTGTACTGTCAGTGGCTTCAGTGAGAGCAGGATGCGGTGCACGTGTAGTGCCAGCCAAAGGATACACACGAGTGACTGCTTCAACTCCTTCAATGTTCTAAGAAAAACTTTGATGCTCCGCATTCTGAAGACTTAGAGGTTCCTTGGCAGGCTCAGGATAGATGGCTTCAATAAGCATATCCACATCAGGCAGAAAAATCCGATGATTGCGAGCAGATGGCTGATATGAGATAGCATAGTGAAGTTTCATCAGCCGCATTATCCATGGGGCATAGAACTTCAAGCCAAAAAGATCAGAGCCTGATGCAGCAAGTTGGCGAATGAAGAAGTCCTGTGCATTGAAGCATTTTCCATGAAGAATATAGAAGACCAAAGTCTTCATTGCACCTTCAAGCTTGGCATGTGGAGAGTGCCCTTTGATGGGCCAGAGAGTTCGCCTTATGATGTGATAAATAGTCCTTGGCAGATACTCTAGGTCTTCAACAAAGAACTCTTTGGGATATGCAGCATCTTGGGGTAATGGCTTCATCATACTGAGCATCTGACGCATGTTAGGTTCAGGCTTCTGAAAGATGCTCTCCACAGCTTCACTGTGAAGTTGACAGCCAGATTCGTAGAGATCTCCGGGAGTGGGCAGACCAGTGAGCTCAATGATGTCAAAGGCTTTGGCTTCATGATGAACGTTTCCTGTCATCCACTTCAGGACCCAAGTCTTCGGATCTCTGTTATACCCGCGGATGTGAAGTGTGGCATAGAATTGGAGCAGCAACTCTTCATTCCAATGCTCTTGGTCATTGACGAATGGCAGCAATCCAACTTCTTTGAAGCAATCCAGAGCTTCTTCCAGATAGGGCAGACCAGCTATAGCTTCAATGTCAAGACGCTTGTGTGGGAAGATGCGACCTTGATTGTATAGAATGCAGGAGTAATAGCTTCACTGCGGATAGCTCCAGAACTGATCAGATGATATTCTTTCCCTTGAGTAGGGGTTCCTGGAGCTATTGAAGAATGTGTTGTCTGCTCTGAAGCCATTGATATTGAAGGATCCAGGTGCTGATGCAGGACCTGGGAACCTGGGCAATCTTGGGATTGGCTTCTGTACCTGAGGCCTGTGCTCAACATGATAGTCGAACTGGGGACCGGCAGCAGGTGCAGGAACAGAAGCAGTGGGATCAGTGGCTTCGCTGACTTCTGATGCTTTTGTTGGGGAGGGCTCCACATTAGCTTCAGCCATGACAACGTCAGTGGCTTCATTGGTGGTGGTGGTGGCAGCCTCAAGATTTTCAACCTCCACTTGACAAGCTGGAGGGTCGGTCACAATCACGTTCTCCTCGAGAACCGCTTCTTGGTGGGACAGGGGAGTAGCAGCTTGTGGGACTTCTTCTTCATCGGCTGATGCAGCCGGAATATCTTCAGCAGTTTCAGCTTTAGACACAGAGACTGGAGGCCTAGGTCCTTTGCGAAGCCTGCGCAAAGCAGGCGACGCCTGTGTAGTTGGAGTTGGCTGGGCCTCAAAGTCTTCTTCCTCTTGTGGGTGATCAGCCCATGAAGCATCCTGAGCGATTGGCGTCAGAAGACGATCAATGCTGATGAGTTCGCTGTGCTCGAGCTGAGGAAGGACTGCACCATCTTCTACATGGTCATGTTGACCAATGTCTTCAGCAGCGATGGGATCAGCTGCTGGAAAGTCTTCAGCTTCATGAGCCTCTGTGAAAGCAGGCTCATGGATTGTCAGTTGGCGTTCAGCGTCAGGACGAACTATGGAAATGGGTTCAACTATCAAAGGCTCTGTGGGAGCAGCCCGTTCTTTCTTGGTCTTCCTCTTTTTCTTGGAGGGGGCAGTAGGAAAGGCTTTAGGATGTTTCCTCTTCCTGGCTTCAGCCTCAGCAGTCCTCGTCTTCTTGAGCTCTGAAGCGGTTGACCGGCTTTTTGGCTTCGAGCCAGTCATTCTAGTTGGGAAGACAATGGGATCTTCTTCCTGCCTTGGTGCGTCAGGTTCAGCCGTAGCGGGCTTCTTCATCTTCTTTGCGGCCATCCTGGGGTCGATGCCAGGACGCCCAAGGGCCTTGCGCTTCTCAGCCTCATTGTAGGCCTGCACACATTTGTCAGCCAGAACCTTCATGCGCTCACGAGAACCCTGAGCTTCTGCACGTTTCTTGAGAAAGGCTTCCTTGAGCTCGTGCAGCATAATCTTGAAGTTCTTCACCTCTTGCACGCTGAGCTTGGCCATATGCTTCTTGAACTGAGCCTTTTCATAGTCAATCTTTTGCTTCAGTTCAACAATGCGCTGGGCGATAGCTAACTCGGAAGCAATGGCGCCATGGAAGGCGACACTGAGGCCAATGGGTAGTTGCAGATCGTCGAAGCTAATGTTTGGCGTGTCAAACCATTCATCAATGAAGTTGTGGATGATTGTTACATCAAAGAGAGGCAGATCATTGAAGATTTCTGCTTCTTCTTTGCTCTTGATGAGTTGCTCAAGAGCGTCATCTGCAAGATCTTCATCACTTGATAGATCAATGGCATCATTGCGTAGAATGGCAGCAGCTGTTAGCTCTTGGCCGGTGTGTGGCAGAGGCATCTTGACCTTCTGGGGCTTGGAGATGCGTGACAAATCTTCAGACTGCACACTGTCTTCAGGAGGTGCAGTTGCCAGTGGCTTCACCCGTGAGAGTTTTGGAGCAGAGGCAGGCTTTGAAGCTTTTGGCTGCTTCTTTGGCTTCGGTGCTGCAGGCGCTTCATCTGATTCAGCGTCATCTGCGGGCTCGTTCACGGCTGTCCCTTGAACCAAGATATGGGTGATGAGACCTTCAAGGTTGTAGAAAGGACCGACGACATTGGGTTCTGCATCACGTGTGCCGTCAGCCCTTGGAGCAGAAGGACCAGGGTTGAAGTCTAGTCCCAATGTCTTCTTGTTTTGCTTTGCTGAGTTCTGGGCAAACTGGAAGTTGCACTTGAATAGAATGTCGTCACGACACCATAGCAGGGACGATGGGTTAGCATCCGCAGGTTGTGGTCCACGGACCATGCAGGGATAGAAGCCTTGTTCAATGGCTTCATCTCTGGTCCTGGGTTGAAGATTTTTGTAGAGGATGTCTCCCCATGGTCGCTTGATGGCATTCTTTTCAGCATATTCCTTGGTCACAAATCTATACTTGAACCACTGTTCTGCCCAATAGCGTTGAATCCATTGGATTCGTGTCTTGCGCTGATTGTAATCGTCTTCAGGATCTGTCTTGTACAGCTCTGAGAGGTCATCGGGCAGATCTCTTGATGTCTCTCCTCGACGCTTTCTGTCACCCTTCCTTGCTGATTTTTCCGAAGCCATGAACCTTAATCTGAAAGGCTTCAATACGTTCAGAGGCTTCAAAGGTTTTCGCTTGCTGGACAAACAGGAACTGGCTTCGGGAGAATTTATGTGATGCTGTAAGAATTCTGCAAATGAATGCAGACTATGAGAATCAAAGGATTCTCCCACAGACATGTACCTGTGACAGCATTAAGGTGCGAGGTAAGGGGAAAAGGTCATATGCATTCTCAGAAGATTTTGAAGATAAATCAGTTTAGAAGACATTGACCTCATCGTGCGAAGACATTCACTCATAGATAAGGAGTTGGTTCCAGATTTGTACGAATCCACGGATCAGTACAAGTGAGGAATCTAACTACTTTGTGAAGCATAAGTGAATATACTAGGCATGTTATGAGATGCAGTATGAAATGGATCCTACTTGTGTGAATAGAAACTGCTTGTGGTAGAAAGTGATAAAGCTATAGGATCAAAGGGGGCCGTAAAAAGGAGGTTTTATTAACCACACGAAGAACTGCTAGACGGAGTGGAAGAGGAGGCCGAGCAGTTCGATCTTCCGTGCCCTAACTTGGCGACGGAGGACACCTACGGTGACGGCGGAGAGGACGATGTCCGCGGTCGGCGTGAAGACGGCGTCGGAGAGGTTGCGGCAGCGAAGTGCTTCGTCGCCGGCATCGTCGAGTGCTAGCGGTGGCGCTAGGTTCGTGCGAGAGGGGAAGAAGAGATAATGACTGTGGTGAGGCGTGTATTTATAGGTACAGGGGCTACACTGCGTTATTACACAGGTGCCCCTGGCGATTCACATCTGATGGGCACGTGGCCGTCATGCAGCATATCGGGGGTTGTTCCACGTCCCATGCACGCCTGGATTGTCGGGTGGTCGTTCCCACTTCTCCGGGTTTCAGGTGAAGGAATGAGCATTGAAAACAGACTTAATGGTTGTCTCTGTATCTTCTGCTGACAAGGATGCAGAGAAGACATTCGACAGTTTCAATAGAATGCATATGATTTGGAGAGATAGATAGAAAGCATAGAGAGGTTAGGGTCCGATCACATTCACTTAGTTCAAAAGATTCAACAAGAAGACATAGCTATAAGTGAATGCTGTAGAGGACAGAACACTAGTATATGTATATATATAATCAACATAGTGAAGATAATCATGAAGACATGTTGAGATTGAAGCCAAACCAAATGTGAAGACATAGCTAATGTAACACCATGAGTGAAGCACTTTAAACAGAAAGTTTGGTGGTGGCGTTACCCACCGTATAGGAAGTATTAGACCCAGACACGGCGCACAATTATCGTGGCGCTCTGAAGTCAAATTCCACATCAATGTATTCACACTTAGAATGTATGTCTTCATTGATTGAAGATATACTTTTCTTCGTGTGTTGCACATCTAAGTCATCAATATGCATAAGTGTTAGGATGTGTGCCTGATCACAGGACATTTGAGGATTCCAAGATATTTAGCTCACACCGTAACTTGCAAAATCTCTTGTCATCCAAGGGCTTGGTGAAGATATCTGCCAATTGCTCTTTAGTGTTGACGTGTATGATATCAATATCTTCCTTCACAACATGATCTCTGAGAAAGTGATGACGAATTTCAATGTGCTTTGTCTTCGAGTGCTGAACTGGGTTGTTGGCAACCTTGATGGCGCTTTCGTTGTCGCAGTAGAGTGGCACTTGCTTCAGATGAATGCCATAGTCCTTGAGTGTTTGCTTCATCCATAGAAGCTGAGCGCAGCAAGATCCAGCAGCAATGTATTCAGATTCAGCAGTGGAGAGAGATACACAGTTCTGCTTCTTTGAAGACCAACATACAAGTGATCGTCCCAGAAAATGACATGTGCCTGATGTAGACTTGCGATCCACCTTGTCACCAGCATAATCAGCATCCGAGAATCCAACAAGATCAAACTCTGAGCCCTTTGGATACCATAATCCTAGAGTTGGGGTGTGAGCCAAATATCGAAGAATTCGCTTCACAGCTAAGTGATGCGACTCCTTTGGTGCCGCTTGGAATCGAGCACACATGCAAACACTAAGCATAATATTTGGCCTAGATGCACATAGATAAAGTAAAGAACCAATCATGGAGCGGTATACCTTTTGATCGAACTCTTTACCATTGTCGTCGGGACCCAGATGATGTTTGGCTGGCATTGGCGTCGTGAAGCCTTTGCAGTCTTGCATACCAAACTTCTTCAGGCAATCTTTGAGATACTTCTCTTGAGATATGAAGATGCCATTGCGTTGCTGTCGTATTTGAAGACCGAGGAAGAACTTCAGCTCTCCCATCATGGACATCTGATATTTCTCTTACATCATATATCGAAACTCTTCACTATACTTCTCATTGGTGCAGCCGAAGATAATGTCATCCACATATATTTGGCACACAAACAGTTCACCATCATATGTCTTCGTGAAGAGAGTGGGGTCGAGGGAACCAGGTATGAAGCCTTTGCTCTTCAGGAAGTATTTGAGTGTGTCATACCAAGCCCGAGGGGCTTGTTTGAGGCCATACAGTGCCTTGTTGAGCTTGTATACCATGTCAGGATGTTTTGGATCTTCAAAGCCAGGCGGTTGTGCAACATACACTTCTTCTTCAATCTTGCCATTGAGAAAAGCACTCTTCACATCCATTTGATATAGAAGTATGTTATGATGATTTGCATAGGCCAACAGTATGCGTATGGCTTCAAGTCGAGCCACAGGAGCAAATGTTTCATCGAAGTCAATGCCTTCCACTTGAGTATATCCTTGAGCAACGAGGCGAGCTTTGTTTCTGAGAACTTGACCATGCTCATCTTGCTTGTTGCGGTATATCCATTTGGTGCCAATTATGTTGTGCTTCCGAGGATTAGGACGCTTAACCAGTTCCCATACATTATTCAGCTCAAACTGTTGAAGTTCTTCTTGCATAGCTTGAATCCATTCAGGTTCCATGGAGGCTTATTCAACTTTATTGGGTTCTGTTATTGAGACGAATGCGAAGTGCCCACAGAAATTTGCCAGCTGAGTCGCCCTTGAACGAGTAAGAGGACCAGGTGCATTGATGCTATCAATTATTCTCTCAATCTGCACTTCATTGGAAACACGAGGATGTACAGGGCGAAGATTTTGCTCTTGCTGATCATTGTCATTGTTAGTGGGATTGTCTTCAAACTGAGCATTGTCTTCAGGTTGATCAGGTGCGGAGATGATAAGTTCCTCTTCAGGTTGAGCTTCAGAGGGTATGATTTCTCCAGTTCCCATTAGCTTGATTGATTCGCTGGATGGAACTTCATCTAGCACATTTGGCTGGTGCTCTCTTTGTGAACCGTTAGTCTCATCAAATCGCACATCCACTGTTTCAACCACTTTATAGAGAAAGAGATTGAAGACTCTGTAGGAGTGCGAATCCTTTCCATATCCAAGCATAAAACCCTCATGTGCTTTTGGTGCAAATTTTGAAGTGTGATGTGGATCCTTGATCCAGCACCTGGCACCAAATACTCTGAAGTAACTGACATTTGGCTTCTTGCCAGTAAGGAGCTCATAAGATGTCTTGTTCAGAAGCTTGTGAAGATAAACACGATTGATTGTATGGCATGCAGTATCAATGGCTTCAGGCCAGAATTTTCTTGGGGTCTTGTATTCATCTAGCATCGTTCTGGCCATCTCAATGAGTGTTCTGTTCTTGCGTTCGACGACGCCATTCTGCTGTGGCATGTACGGGGCTGAGAATTCATGTGTGATGCCCAAGGTATCAAGATATGTATCAAGGCCAGTGTTCTTGAATTCAGTGCCATTGTCACTTCTGATGTGCTTTATCTTGGCGCCATAATTGTTCATAGCTCGATTGGCGAAGCGTCTGAAGACATCCTGCACTTCAGTCTTGTAAAGGATTATGTGCACCCAAGTATATCTAGAATAATCATCAACAATAACAAAGCCATAGAGGCAAGCAGTAGTAGTAAGAGTTGAGTAATGAGTGGGACCGAAAAGATCCATGTGGAGCAGTTCAAAGGGTCGAGTGGTTGTCATGATTGTCTTCGAGGGATGTTTGGCCCTCGTCATCTTCCCTACTTCACAGGCACCGCATAAGTGATCTTTCTTGAACTTGACGCCCTCGATGCCTATGACATGCTTCTTCTTTGCAAGGGTGTGGAGGTTCCTCATGCCAGCATGCCCTAGCCTCCGATGCCAGAGCCAGCATTCTGAAGCCTTTGCTAGAAGACATACGGCAAGCTGTGGTCCTGCCGAAAAATCTACCACGTACAAATCATCTTTCCGATACCCTTCAAACACTAGAGACTTGTCAGATTCCATTAGTACAAGGCAACAATATTTTCCAAAAATTACGATCATGTTCAAATCGCAAAGCATTGAGACAGACATTAAGTTGAAGCCAAGGGATTCAACAAGCATGACTTTATCCATGTGTTGATCCTTTGAGATTGCAACTCTACCTAGACCCAATACCTTACTTTTACCAGTGTCAGCAAATGTGATGTGACTCTTGTCGGATGGACGTAAGGTTGAGTCCATAAGAAGGCTTCTTTTGCCAGTCATGTGGTTGGTACACCCACTATCAATAATCTATTCTGAAGACGCTGGTGTCGTACCCTACAATGCAGTTAGGGGGATAGGCTTCACGAAGAGAACTGTGAAGAAAAAACATTTGACGAACCAGTGGGTTATGAAAGCTTAGATCCAGATTAGGACTGATAGGGAGAGTAGCAAGTGATTCAGGAACGAAGTACATAGTCAGACCATTCGGGCATTTGATCTTGCGCCCTACAAGATGTTTAAGGTCCCCAGCAATAGCGTCAGACGATTTTGGTTTTCTACTGGAGACCTTTCCCTGCAAAAGAGAGTTAAGCTTTCTTAGCCACCCACATCTTCAAGGGTGGCTTAGAAGCAATAAGTCTAAGTGCAGCGTCTGAGAATTTTGGCTTTGGAGCCCTAGCAAAAAGTCTTGCAGGTGGACAATAGTACTCATAAGAATAAGCAGAATAGTTCTTGGTCTTATGAACATGGCGGTTTGATGAACCGCGCTCATATTCATAGGCCTGAGTACGGTTTCCCTGCAAAACATTTGCGTTAGTGCGACTCAGGTGAGTACTCTGTCTGTGTGAAGCCTTTGGACCGTATGAAGTCTATGGTGTGAGGTTTGTCTTCTTCACATGTGGTGTCATGATGACATTCACAGGAAGATTCTCCAGACACTTTTTCGGAACCCAGATCTTCTTCATAGGCGGTCCATTCCTGCAGTTAGTACCAATGTACCTGGCAAACACTTCACCATTTTGATTCTTAAACAGTTTATAGTTTGCATCAAAGGATTCATCAATGACAATGGGATTTGCACAAGAGAAGCCAGACAGATTGGATAGATCTGCTGAAGATTCCTTTGCAGCAACCCATGTGGTTTTGGGGTACTGCTCAGGTTTCCAGTAAGAGCCATCAGCATTCATTTTCCTTACGAACCCAACACCCTCTTTCCTCGGGTTTCGGTTCAAGATCTGCTTTCTGAGGACATCACATAGTGTCTGATGCCCTTTAAGACTTTTGTACATCCCTGTTTCAAGCAATGTCTTCAACCTAGCATTCTCATCAGCAATAGCAGTGGAATCCTCAGCAGAGGGGTTAGTTCCCACATCAACAGTTGAAGATATTGCAACAGGAGCAGTAGTAGAACATTCAGCAACAGTAGTAGCATTATCACGCTCAATGCACTTAAGACATGGTGGTTCAAATCCTTCCTGAGCGGAACTGATCTGTTTGGAGCGAAGTGACTCATTTTCTTTTTGAAGATCTTCATGAGCCACTCTCAATTTCTCAAGATCTTTCTTCCTTTGAAGATAATCATAGGAAAGCTTTTCATGAGTTGTTGAGAGCGTTTCATGACGACTTTCAAGTTCCTCATACTTAACGTGAAGATTTTTTATATCTTCAATTAAGGACTCAGAACGAGTCATTTCAGCGCCTAACAAATCATTGCTTTTGTCTAACAGTTTTTGAATATGTTCCATGGCTTTCTGTTGTTCAGTTGCAATTTTAGCAAGTGTTTTGTAGCTGGGTTTTGAACCACAATCAGAGTCATCGTCACTGGATGTTTGATAGTGAGTAGTGCATGTGTTTACCTTGGCACCATGTGCCATGAAGCAGTAGGTAGGAGTGGAGTAGTCCTTGTCATTTGCATCGGTGTCGGTGATGAGGTCATTGTCTTCAGTGTTGAAGATGGACTTGGCAACGTATGCTGTAGCCAGACTTGCGACGCCAGAATCGGACTCCTCCTCAGACTCCACCTCCGCCTCCTCAGAAGCGGACTCCTCCTCTGAATCCATGTCCTTGCCAACAAACGCACGTGCCTTGCCAGATGAGCTCTTCTTGTATGATGAAGACTTTGAAGAAGACTTGGAAGAGGACTTTGAGTATTTCTTCTTCTTCTTGTCGTCAGAGTCATATTCCTTGCTCTTCTTCTTCCTTTTGTTCTCATTGTCCCACTGCGGACACTCAGAGATGAAGTGGCCAGGTATCTTGCACTTGTGACATGTTTTCTTCTTGTAGTCATGAGCAGAAGCTTCATCATTCCTTGAGCTTGATCGGGAAGACTTTCTGAAGCCTTTCTTCTTGGTGAATTTTTGGAACTTCTTGACAAGCATAGCAAGTTCCCTTCCAATGTCTTCAGGATCATCCGAACTGTTGTCAGATTCTTCTTCAGATGAGGAGACAGCTTTTGCCTTCAAGGCACGAGTTCGCCCATAGTTTGGACCGTAGATATCTCTTTTCTCAGAAAGCTGAAACTCATGTGTGTTGAGCCTCTCAAGTATGTCAGACGGCTCGAGTGTCTTGAAATCAGGACGTTCTTGAATCATCAGGGCTAGGGTGTCAAACGAACTGTCAAGTGATCTCAGTAGTGTCTTGACGACTTCATGCTTGGTGATCTCAGTAGCGCCAAGGGCTTGAAGCTCATTCGTGATGTCAGTGAGTCGATCAAATGTGAGCTGGACATTCTCATTGTCATTTCTCTTGAAGCGGTTGAAGAGGTTGCGAAGGACACTGATTCTCTGATCTCTCTGGGTTGAGACGCCTTCGTTGACCTTGGAGAGCCAATCCCAGACTAGCTTAGATGTTTCCAAAGCACTCACGCGGCCATACTGTCCTTTGGTCAGATGACCACAGATGATATTCTTGGCAGTAGAGTCCAGTTGAACGAACTTCTTGACGTCAGCAGCAGTGACACCTTCTCCAGCCTTGGGAACGCCGTTCTTGACGACATACCATAGGTCGATGTCAATGGCTTCAAGATGCATGCGCATCTTATTCTTCCAGTAGGGATATTCAGTTCCATCGAAGACGGGGCACACAGCGGAAACTTTGATTATCCCTGTAGTCGACATAGCTAAAACTCCAGGTGGTTAAACCGAATCACACAGAACAAGGGAGTACCTTGCTCTGATACCAATTGAAAGTGCGTTATATCGACTAGAGGGGGGGTGAATAGGAGATTTTTATGAAAGTCTTCAAAACATGGAAGTTATGAAGACAAACGACAGAAATAAACCTATTACCCTGTAGCGGAAGGTAGACTACACTAGGCAAGCCATAGTCAAGTATTCAATAGAGTGAAAGCACAATGACTAAGAGCAGCAATGTAGTAAGGATCAAGTAGGAAGAAATTATGAAACCAAACAGAACACGCAGTCACTCAGTGAAGATAAAATATAGTGCAATCATACAATGTCTTCACAAGGAGTAACAGTATGTAAAGAGAAGGGAAGGATGAAACCAGTGACTTGTTGAAGACAATGATGTGTTGGACCAGTTCCAGTTGCTGTGACAACTGTACATCTGGTTAGGGCGGCTAGGTATTTAAACCTGAGGACACACAGTCCCGGACACCCAGTCCTGAACATGCAGCTCAGGACACCCAGTCCTCACCGTATTCCCCTTGAGCTAAGTGAAAGTGCGTTATATCGACTAGAGGGGGGGGGGTGAATAGGCGATTTTTATGAAAGTCTTCAGAACATGGGAGTTTTGAAGACAAATGATAAAATTAAACCTATTACCATGCAGCGGAAGGTAGGCTACACTAGGCAAACCATAGTCAAGTTTTCAATGAAGTGAAAGCACAAAGACTAATAGCAGCTAGGTAGTAAGGATCAGGTAGGAAGATATTGTGAAGCCAAACAGAACACACAGTCACTCAGTGAAGACAAATGATAGAGCAAACATACAATGACTTCACAAGGAGTAACAGTGAGTAAAGTGAAGTGAAGATGAAACCAGTGACTCGTTGAAGACAATGATTTGTTGGACCAGTTCCAGTTGCTCTGACAACTGTACGTCTGGTTGGAGCGGCTAGGTATTTAAACCTTAGGACACACAGTCCCGGACACACAGTCCTGAACACGCAGCTCAGGACACCCAGTCCTCACCGTATTCTCCTTGAGCTAAGGTCACATAGACCTCGCCCAATCACTCTGGTAAGTCTTCAAGGTAGGCTCCCAAACCTTCACAGACTTCGTTCACTGGCAATCCACAATGTCTCTTGGAAGCTCAGAACGCGACGCCTAACCGGCTGGAGGATGCACAGTCCTCAAGTGTAATAAGTCTTCAGATCACACAGACAAGAAGACTTAAGTGATGCCCACTTTTATCTGGCTCTGGGTGGTTAGGGCTTTATCCTCGCAAGGAATTCTCTCTCTCAAAGGCTTCGAGGTGGGTTGCTCTCAAACGACAAAAGCCGTACTCTCAATCTGAGCAGCCAACCGTTTATGGTTGTAGAGGGTGGGCTATTTATAGCCACTTGGCAACCCGACCTAATTTGTCCGAAATGACCCTGGGTCACTAAGGAACTGACACGTGTCCCAACGGTCAGATTTCAAACTCACACGGCAACTTTACTTGGGCTACAAGCAAAGCTGACTTGTCCGACTCTGGACAAGATTCGCTCTCATAGTCTTCACTCGAAGACATAGGTTTTTGGTTTAGGCATCACTTCAGTCATTCTGACTGGTTCTCTTGGACCCCACTTAACAGTACGGTGGTTCCTATGACTCAACACAAAAGAAAAAGAACTACGAAAGATCTAAGTCTTCGAGCTCCATAGGCTTCATATCGTGTCTTCTCTTGTCATAGTCTTCAATGTGAATATCTTCATATACCACCTTTGACTTCAATGTCTTCATACATTTTTAGGGGTCATCTCTGGTAGTAAAACCGAATCATGAGGGACTTCTATCTGTGTTATCCTGCAATGCTCACAAACACATTAGTCCCTCAACTAGGTTTGTCGTCAATACTCCAAAACCAACTAGGGGGTGGCACTAGATGCACTTACAATCTCCCCCTTTTTGGTGATTGATGACAAACTAGTTGAAGTTTTCAACGGGGAATATAATCTGTGAAATTGTAAAGAATAAGGAATTGTCTTCATAAGTTGCAAGGGCTGCCCCTGAAGATGTGCATATAAGTTAATTTGCTTTTGGAATGCAAATACACATGGCAGGTGGTACTTGTGGAGATCCACTTCAACTTATGATGACAATCCACTATGCATGTGAAAGTATATGAAGATAATGACATGCATAATGGAAAATGGACGTCTGCAGAATGAGCTAAGTGCGGAATTTATCGTCGCACATGCGGAATTTATCTTCGCAAAACAAGGTGGCAAATAAGTAGCAGACGGCCATCTAGTTTAAGTGTTACAACTCATAAGAACCAAATGTAGCAAAAACGAGAGTTGTAAGCACGAAGCAAAATATAAAGCACCCGCCCATATGGACCCGCTTGAAGACTATCAATCTCATATGCTTCTCCCCCTTTTGTCAGTAATGACCAAAAAGGTTTGAAGACATAGAGCCTCTACTCGTTCCCATGAGGAGTAGGCGAAGTAGCAGGGTTGTTGGTGTTGTTTGGCGGTGCAGAAGAGCTTGGAGGTGCTGAAGCAGGTGGCGGTGAAGTGAAGTAGCATCGTCTTCTTCCTCAATAATTCTGGCAGTGACTGTGGCTGCAGAGGAAGAGAACTCAGAGTCTTCAAGGGATGGAGTTCCTAGCAGCACAGCCCTTCGAGGAGGTGTGGAGTCAAACTTGAATCTCTCAGTGAAGCCATCCTCTTGAAGATCAGCTTCAGAAAGCATCATCGTTAGCCCTTTCCATGTGCGGTGACAGGTTTCATGGGCAACAAAAGCATTCTTGGTGGCAAGATTTCGAGTGCGATTAACATCCACCAAGAGGCTTTTCATCTGACGCTTCAGCCAGTCATGATGCCTATCTTGTTTCTGATGTAGGGCCATAAGAAGCTCTCGGTCGTTGAGAACACCAGTGCGCTTCTTGGGTCTTGAAGCAGTGGCACTGTCAGTGGCTTCAGTTGAAGCAGGGTGTGGTGCACGTGTAGTGCCAGCCAAAGGATACACCCGAGAAACTGCTTCAACGCCTTCAACGTTCTGTGTAAAACTCTGCTGTTCTGCATTCTGAAGACTTTGAGGTTGCTTGGTAGGCTCAGAATATATGGCTTCAGTAGACATGTCCACGTCAGGCAAGAAGTTCCTATGGTTGCGGGCTGAGGGCTGATAAGAGATGGCGGAGTGTAGCTTGATCAGCCACATGACCCAAGGGGCGTAGAACTTCAAACCAAATAGATCAATGCCTGATGCAGCAAGTTGGCGTATGAAGAAGTCCTGTGCATTGAAGAATTTGCCATGAAGTATATAGAAGACCAAAGTCTTCATTGCACCCTAAAGCTTGGCATTTGGAGAGTGCCCTTTGATAGGCCAAAGAGTTCACCTGATGATGTGATAGATGGTTCTGGGCAGGTACTCAAGGTCTTTAGCTAAGAACTCTGTGGGATACGCAGCATCTTGAGGCAAAGGCTTCATCATGCTGAGCATTTGACTCATATTAGGTTCTGGTCGCTGAAAGATGCTCTCAATAGCTTCAGCGTGCAGCTGACAGCCTTGCTCGAAGAGATCGCCAGGAGTGGGCAGGCCAGTGCGCTCAATGATGTCGAATGCATTGGCTTCGTGATGAACGTTGCCAGTCATCCACTCCAGGACCCAAGTCTTCGGATCTCTGCTATACCCTTTGATGTGAAGTGTGGCATAGAATTGTAGCAGCAGCTCTTCATTCCAATGCTCTTCATCAGTAACAAACTTCAGCAGACCCACTTGCTTGAAGCAATCCAACGCTTCTTCTAGATAGGGCAGACCAGCTATGGCTTCAATGTCAAGGCGCTTGTGTGGGAAGATGCGACCTTGGTTGTAAAGAATGCAAGAGTAATAGCTTCGCTGAGGATAGCTCCAGAACCAATCATATGATATCCTTTCCCTTGAGTAGGGGTTCCTGGAGTTATCGAAGAACGTGTTGTCTGCCCTGAAGCCATTGATGTTGAAGGAGCCAGGTGCTGATGCAGGACCTAGAAACCTTGGCAGTCTTGGGATTGGCTTCTGGACCTGAGGCCTGTGCTCAACATGATAGTTGAATTAGGGACCGGCAGCAGACTCAGGAACAGAAGTGGCGGGATCAGTGGCTTCGCTGTCTTCTGAAGCTTTTGCTGGGGAGGGCTCCACATTAGCTTTGTTGTTGGTTGTGGCAGCCTCAAGATTTGCATCCTCCACTTGACTAGCTGGAGGGTCGGTTACAGGCACGTTCTCCTGGAGAACTGCTTCTTGGTGGAGCAGGGGAGTGGGATCTTGTGGTACTTCTTCTGCGACTGATGCGGCCGGAATGTCTTCAGCAGAGACTTGAGGCCTTGGACCTTTGCGAAGCCTGCGGAACGCAGACGACGCCTGTGGAGTTGGAGTGGTCTGGGCCTCATAGTCTTCTTCCTCTTGTGGGCGATCCGCCCATGAAGCATCCTGTGCAATTGGCGTCAGTGGACGACCAATGCTGATGAGTTTGCTGTTTTCTAACTGAGGAAGGACTGCATCATATTCTACATTGTCATGATGACCAATGTCTTCAGCAGCAATGGGATCAGCTGCTGGAATGTCTTCAGCTTCAGGAGCCTCTGTGGAAGCAGGCTCATGAACTATCAGTTGACGTTCTGCGTCAGGATGAACCATAGAAATGGGTTCAACTATCAAGGGCTCTGTGGGAGCAGCCCGAGCTTTCTTGGTCTCTCTCTTTTTCTTGGTGGGGGCAGTAGGAGAGGCTTCAGAGTGTTTCCTCTTCCTGGCTTCAGCCTCAGCAGTTCTTGTCTTCTTGAGCTCTGAAGCTGTTGACCGGCTCTTTGGCTTCGAGCCAGTCATTCTTGTTGGGAAGACAATTGGAACTGCTTCTTGCCTTGGTGCATCAGATTCAGCCGTAGCAGGCTTCTTCTTCTTCTTTGCGGCCATCCTGGGGTCGATGCCAGGACGCCCAAGTGCTTTGCGCTTCTCAGCCTCATTATAGGCTTGCACACATCTGTCAGCCAGAGTCTTCATGCGCTCACGCGAACCCTGAGCTTCTGCACGCTTCTTCACAAAGGCTTCCTTGAGCTCGTGCATCATTGTCTTGAAGTTCTTCACTTCTTGCACGCCGAGCTTGGCCATATGCTTCTTGAACTGAGCCTTTTCATAGTTAATCTTCTGCTTCAGTTCAACAATGCACTGGGCAATAGCAAGTTCTGAAGCAATGGCGCCTTGGAAGGCGACACTGAGGCCAATTGGTAGCTGCAGATCTTCAAAGCTGATGTTTGGCGTGTCAAACCACTCGTCAATGAAGTTGTGGATGATGGTGACATCAAAGAGAGGCAGATCATTGAAGATTTCTGCTTCTTCTTTGCTCTTGATGAGTTGCTCAAGAGCGTCATCGGCAAGATCTTCATCACTTGACAGATCAATGTCGTCATTGCGCAGTATGGCAGCAGCTGTTAGCTCTTTGCCAGTGTGAGACAGAGGCATCTTGACCTTCTGGGGCTTGGAGACGCGTGATAAATCTTCAGACTGCACACTGTCTTCAGGAGGTGCAGTTGCCAATGGCTTTGCCCTTGAGATTTTTGGAGAAGGGGCTGGCTTTGAAGCTTTTGGCCTCTTCAACTGCTTTGGCTTCGGCACTGCAGGCGCGTCATCAGACTCAGTGTCAGCCGCAGGCTCATTCACTGCAGTCCCTTGAACCAAGATGTAGGTGATGAGGCCTTCAAGGTTGGCGAAAGGACCGATGACATTGGGTTCTGCATGTCGTGTGCCATCTGCCCTTGGTGCTGAGGGACCAGGGTTGAAGTCTAACCCAAATTTCTTCTTGTTCTGCTTCGCTGAGTTTTGGGCAAACTGGAAGTTGCGCTTGAATAGATTGTCGTCACGACACCAGAGTAGTGACGACGGATGTGCATCATCAGGCCGTGGCCCACAGACCATGCATGGATAGAAGCTTTGGGCAATAGCTTCATCTCTGGACCTGGGTAGAAGGTTCTTGTATAAGATGTCTCCCAACGGTCTTTTGATGGCACTTTTCTCAGCATACTCTTGGGTTGTGAAGCGGTATTTGAACCATTGTTCTGCCAATAGCGTCGAATCCATTGGATTCGGGTCTTGCGCTGACTATAATCCTCTTCAGGATCTGTCTTATACATTTCTGCGAGTTCATCAGGCAGATCTCTGGATGTTCCGCCACGACGTTGTCTGCCCCCCTTCCTTGCTGCTTTCTTTGAAGCCATAAACTTTAACTTGAAAGGCTTCAAGACGTTCAAAGGCTTCAAAGGCTTTCTTTTGCTGGACCAACAGGAACTAGCTTCAGGAGAATTTATGTGATGCTGTAAGAATTCTGCAAATGAATGCAGACTATGAGAACCAAAGGATTCTCCCACGGACATGTACCTGTGACAGCATTAAGGTGCGAGGGAAGGGGAAGAGGTCATATGCATTCTCAGAAGATTTTGAAGATAAATCAGTTTAGAAGACATTGACCTCATCGTGCGAAGACATTCACTCATAGATAAGAAGTTGGTTCCAGATTTGTACGAATCCACAGATCAGATCAGTACAAGTGAGGAATCTAACTACTTTGTGAAGCACAAGTGAATATACTAGGCATGTTATGAGATGCAGTATGAGAGAGATCTAGCTTGTGTGAATAGAAACTGCTTGTGGTATAAAGTGACAGATCAATAGGATCAATGGTGCTGTAAAAAGGGAGTTTTATTTACCACACTGAGAACTGCTAGACAGAGTACGAGATGAGGCCGAGCAGTTCACTCTTCCGTGCCCTAACTTGGCGACGGAGGACACCTACGGCGACAGCGGAGAGGACGATGTCCGCTGTCTGCGTGAAGATGGCGTCGGAGAGGTTGCGGCAGCGAAGCGCTTCGTCGCCGGCGTCGTCGAGAGCTAGCGGTGGCGCTAGGGTTCGTGCGAGGGTGGAAGAAGAGATAATTACCACTGTGAGTGTGTATTTATAAGCACAGGGGCGGCACTGTGCTATTACACAGGTGCCCCTGGCGATTCGCATCTGAGGAACACGTGGCCAGTATGCGGAATTTTGGGGTTTGTTCCACGTCCCACGCACGCCTGGATTGTCGGGTGGTCATTCCTACTTCTCTGAATTTCATGTGGAGGAATGAGCATTGAAAACGGACTTAATGGTTGTCTCTGTATCTTCTGCTGACAAGGACACAGAGAAGACATTCGACAGTTTCAATAGAATGCATATGACTTGGAGAGATAGAGTTTGAGATAGAAAGCATAGACAGGTTGGGGTCCGATCACATTCACTTAGTTCAAAAGATTCAACACGAAGACATAGCTATAAGTGAATGTTGTAGAGGACAGAACACTAGTATATATATATATAATCAACATAGTGAAGATAATCATGAAAATATGTTGAGATCGAAGCCAAACCAAATGTGAAGACATTGCAAGGTAACGCCATGAGTGAAACTCTTCAAAATAGAACGTTTGGTGGTGGCGTTACCCACCGTATAGGAAGTATTAGACCCAGACGCGGCGCACAATTATCGTGGTGCTCTGAAGTCAAATTCCACATTAATGTATTCACACTTAGAATGTATGTCTTCATTGATTGAAGATATACTTCACTTCGTGTGTTGCACATCTAAGTCATCAATATGCATAAGGGTTAGGATGTGTGCCTGATCACAGGACATTTGAGGATTCCAGGATATTTAGCTCACACCGTAACTTGCAAAACCTCTTCTCATCCAAGGGCTTGGTGAAGATATCTGCTAATTGCTCTTCAGTGTTGACATGTATGATATCAATGTCTTCCTTCACAACATGATCTCTGAGAAAATGATGACGAATTTCAATGTGCTTTGTCTTCGAGTGCTGAACTGGGTTGTTAGCAATCTTGATGGCGCTTTTGTTGTCGCAGTAAAGTGGCACTTGCTTCAGATGAATGCCATAGTCCTTGAGTGTTTGCTTCATCCACAGAAGCTGAGCGCAGCAAGATCCAGCAGCAATGTATTCAGATTCAGCAGTGGAGAGAGATACACAGTTCTGCTTCTTTGAAGACCAACATACAAGTGATCGTCCCAGAAAATGACATGTGCCTGATGTAGACTTGCGATCAACTTTGTCACCAGCATAATCAGCATCCGAGAATCCAACCAGATCAAACTCTGAGCCCTTTGGATACCATAATCCTAGAGTTGGGGTGTGAGCCAAATATCGAAGAATTCGCTTCACAGCTAAGTGATGTGACTCCTTTGGTGCCGCTTGAAATCGAGCACACATGCAAACACTAAGCATAATATCTGGCCTAGATGCACATAGATAAAGTAAAGAACCAATCATGGAGCGGTATACCTTTTGATCGAACTCTTTACCATTGTCGTCAGGACCCAGATGATGTTTGGCTGGCATTGGTGTTGTGAAGCCTTTGCAGTCTTGCATACCGAACTTCTTCAGGCAATCTTTGAGATACTTCTCTTGAGATATGAAGATGCCATTTCGTTGTTGTGGTATTTGAAGACCAAGGAAGAACTTCAGCTCCCCCATCATGGACATCTGATATTGCTCTTGCATCATATATCCAAACTCTTCACTGTACTTCTGATTGGTGCAGCCGAAGATAATGTCATCCACATATATTTGGCACACAAACAGTTCACCATCATATGTCTTCGTGAAAAGAGTGGGATCTAGGGAACCAGGTATGAAGCCTTTGCTCTTCAGGAAGTATTTGAGTGTGTCATACCAGGCCCTAGGGGCTTTTTTGAGGCCATACAGTGCCTTGTTGAGCTTGTATACCATGTCAGGATGTTTTGGATTTTCAAAGCCAGGCGGTTGTGCAACATACACTTCTTCTTCAATCTTGCCATTGAGAAAGGCACTCTTCACATCCATTTGATATAGAAGTATGTTATGATGATTTGCATAGGCCAGCAGTATGCGTATGGCTTCAAGTCTAGCCACAGGAGCAAATGTTTCATCGAAGTCAATGCCTTCCACTTGAGTATATCCTTGAGCAACGAGACGAGCTTTGTTTCTGACAACTTGACCATGCTCATCTTGCTTGTTGCGGTATATCCATTTGGTGCCTATTATATTGTGCTTCCGGGGATCAGGACGCTTAACCAGTTCCCATACATTATTCAGCTCAAACTGTTGAAGCTCTTCTTGCATAGCTTGAATCCATTTAGGTTCCATGAAGGCTTCTTCAACTTTCTTGGGTTCTGATATTGAGACGAATGCGAAGTGTCCACAGAAATTTGCTAGCTGAGTTGCCCTTGAACGCGTGAGTGGACCAGGTGCATTGATGCTATCAATTATTCTTTCAATCTGCACTTCATTGGCAACGCGAGGATGTACAGCGCGAAGACTTTGCTCTTGCTGTTCATTCTCGTTGTTGGAAGGAATGTCTTCAGGCTGAGCATTGTCTTCATGTTGATCAGGTGCTGAAATGATAAGTTCTTCTTCAGGATGAGCTTCAGAAGGTATAATTTCTCCAGTTCCCATTAGCTTGATTGATTCACTGGATGGAACTTCATCTAGCACATTTGGCAGCTGCTCTCTTTGTGAACCGTTTGTCTCATCGAACCGCACATCCACTATTTCAACCACTTTGTAATGAAAGAGATTGAAGACTCTGTAGGAGTACGAATCCTTTCCATATCCAAGCATAAAACCCTCATGTGCTTTTGGTGCAAATTTTGAGGTGTGTTGTGGGTCTTTGATCCAGCACCTTGCGCCAAATACTCTGAAGTAACTGACATTTGGCTTCTTGCCAGTAAGGAGCTCGTAAGATGTCTTGTTCAGTAGCTTGTGAAGATAAACACGATTGATTGTATGGCATGCAGTATCAATGGCTTCGGGCCAGAATTTTCTTGGGGTCTTGTATTCATCTAGCATCATTCTGGCCATCTCAATTAGTGTTCTGTTCTTGCGTTCGACGACGCCATTCTGCTGTGGTGTGTACGGGGCTGAGAATTCATGTGTGATGCCCAAGGTATCAAGATATGTATCAAGGCCAGTGTTCTTGAATTCAGTGCCATTGTCACTTCTGATGTGCTTTATTTTGGCGCCAAAATTGTTCATAGCTCGATTGGCGAAGCATCTGAAGACATCCTGCACTTCAGTCTTGTAAAGGATTATGTACACCCAAGTATATCTAGAATAATCATCAACAATAACGAAGCCATAGAGGCAAGCAGTAGTAGTTAGAGTTGAGTAATGAGTGGGACCGAAAAGATCCATGTGAAGCAGTTCGAAGGGTTGAGTAGTAGTCATGATTGTCTTCGAGGGATGTTTGGCCCTCGTCATCTTCCCTGCTTCACAGGCACCGCATAAGTGGTCTTTCTTGAACTTGACGCCCTCGATGCCTATGACATGCTTCTTCTTTGCAAGGGTGTGGAGGTTCCTCATGCCAGCATGTCCAAGCCTCTGATGCCAGAGCCAGCATTCTGAAGCCTTTGCTAGAAGACATACTGCAAGCTGTGGTCCTGCTGAGAAATCTACCACTTACAAATCATCTTTTCGATACCCTTCAAACACTAAAGACTTTTCAGATTCCATTAGTACAAGGCAACGATATTTTCAGAACATTACGATCATGTTCAAATCGCAAAGCATTGAGACAGACATTAAGTTGAAGCCAAGGGATTCAACAAGCATGACTTTATCCATGTGTTGATCCCTTGAGATTGCAATTCTACCTAGACCCAATACCTTACTTTTACCAGTGTCAGCAAATGTGATGTGGCTCTTGTCGGATGGACGTAAGGTTGAGTCCATAAGAAGACTTCTTTTGCCAGTCATGTGATTTGTACACCCACTGTCAATAATCCATTCTGAAGACGCTGGTGTCGTACCCTACAGTGCAGTTAGGGGGATAGGCTTCACCAAGAGCATTGTGAAGCAAAAACATTTGACGAACCAGTGGGTTATGAAAGCTTAGATCCAGGTTAGGACTAATAGGGAGAGTAGCAAGCGATTCAGGTACGAAGTACATAGTAAGACCATTTGGGCATTTGATCTTGCGCCCTACAAGATGTTTAAGGTCCCCAGCAATAGCGTCAGACGATTTTGGTTTTCTGCTGGAGACCTTTCCCTGCAAAAGAGAGTTAAGCCTTCTTAACCACCCACATCTTCAAGGGTGGCTTAGAAGCAACAAGTCTAAGTGCAGCATCTGAGAATTTTGGCTTTGAAGCCTTAGCAAACAGTCTTGCAGGTGGACAATAGTACTCATAAGAATAAGCAGAATAGTTCTTGGTCTTATGAACATGGCGATTTGATGAACCGCTCTCATATTCATATGCCTGAGTATGGTTTCCCTGCAAAACATTTGCATTAGTGTGACTCAGGTGAGTCCTCTGTTTGTATGAAGCCTTTGGACCGTATGAAGCCTTTGGTCTGAGGTTTGTCTTCTTCAAGTGAGGTGTCATGATGACATTCACAGGAAGACTCTCCAGACACCTTTTCGGAACCCAGATCTTCTTCATAGGCGGTCCATTCCTGCAGTTAGTACCAATGTACCTGGCAAACACTTCACCATTCTGATTCTTAAACAGTATATAGTTTGCATCAAAGGATTCATCAATGATAATGGGGTTAGCACAAGTGAAGCCAGTTAGATTGGATGGATCAGCTGAAGGTTCCTTTGTAGCAACCCACATGGTTTTGGGGTACTGCTCAGGTTTCCAGTAAGAGCCATCTGCATTCATTTTCCTTACGAACCCAACACCCTCTTTCCTAGGGTTTCGGTTCAGAATCTGCTTTTTGAGGACATCACATAGCGTCTGATGCCCTTTAAGACTTTTGTACATCCCTGTTTCAAGCAATGTCTTCAACCTAGCATTCTCATCAGCAATAGCGGTGGTATCCTCAGCAGAGGGGTTAGTTACCGCATCAACAGTTGAAGATATTGCAACAGCAGTAGCAGTAGAACATTCAGCAACAGAAGTAGCATTATCACGCTCAATGCATTTAAGACATGGTGGTTCAAATCCTTCCTGAGCGGGACTGATCTGTTTGGCGCGAAGTGACTCGTTTTCCGTTTGAAGATCTTCATGAACTGCTCTCAATTTCTCAAGATCTTGCTTCCTTTGAAGATAATCATAGGAAAGCTTTTCATGAGTTGTTGAGAGAGTCTCATGACGACTTTCAAGTTCCTGATACTTAACATGAAGATTCTTTATGTTTCAATTAAGGATTCAGATCGAGTCATTTCAGCACCTAACAGATCATCGCTTCTGTCTAACAGTTTTTGAATATGTTCCATAGCTTTCTGTTGTTCAGTTGCAATTTTAGCAAGTGTTTTGTAGCTAGGTTTTGAACCACAATCAGAGTCATCGTCACTAGATGTTTGATAGTGAGTAGTGCGTGTGTTTACCTTGGAACCGCGTGCCATGAAGCAGTAGGTAGAAGCGGAGTAGTCCTTGTCATTTGCATCGGTGTCGGTGATGAAGTCATTGTCTTCAGTGTTGAAGATGGATTTGGCAACGTATGCTGTAGCCAGACTTGCGACGCCTGAGTCGGATTCCTCCTCAGACTCCACCTCCGCCTCCTCAGAAGCAGACTCCTCCTCTGAATCCATTTCCTTGCCAACAAACGCATGTGCCTTGCCAGATGAGCTCTTCTTGTGTGATGAAGACTTTGAGGAAGACTTGGAAGAAGACTTTGAGTATTTCTTCTTCTTCTTCTTCTTGTCGTCAGAGTCATATTCCTTGCTCTTCTTCTTCTTTTTGTTCTCATTGTCCCACTATGGACACTCAGAGATAAAGTGGCCAAGTTTCTTGCACTTGTGACATGTTTTCTTCTTGTAGTCATGAGCAGGAGCTTCATCATTCCTTGAACTTGATCGGGAAGACTTTCTGAAGCTTTTCTTCTTGGTGAATTTTTGGAACTTCTTGACAAGCATAGCAAGTTCCCTTCCAATGTCTTCAGGGTCATCAGAACTGCTGTCAGATTCTTCTTCAGATGAGGAGACAACTTTTGCCTTCAAGGCACGAGTTCGCCCATAGTTTGGACCGTAGATCTCTCTTTTCTCCGAAAGCTGAAACTCATGTGTGTTGAGCCTCTCAAGTATGTCAGACGGATCAAGTGTCTTGAAATCAGGATGTTCTTGAATCATCAGGGCCAGGATGTCAAACGAACTATCAAGTGATCTCAGCAGCGTCTTGATGACTTCGTGTTTGGTAATCTCAGTGGCGCCGAGGGCTTGAAGCTCATTTGTGATGTCAGTGAGTCGGTCAAATGTGTGCTAGACATTCTCATTATCATTTCGCTTGAAGCGGTTAAAGAGGTTGCGAAGGACACTGATTCTCTGATCTCTCTGGGTTGAGATGCCTTCATTGACCTTGGAGAGCCAGTCCTAGACCAGCTTGGATGTCTTCAAAGCACTCACATGGCCATACTGTCCTTTGGTCAGATGACCACAGATGATATTCTTGGCAGTAGAGTCCAGTTGAACGAATTTATTGACATCAGCAGAAGTGACACCTTCTCCAGCCTTGGGAACGCCGTTCTCGACGACATACCATAGGTCGACGTCAATGGCTTCAAGATGCATACGCATCTTATTCTTCCAGTAGGGATATTCAGTTCCATCGAAGACGGGGCACGCAGCGGAGACTTTAATTATCCCTGCAGTCGACATAGCTAAAACTCCAGGTGGTTAAACCGAATCACACAGAACAAGGGAGTACCTTGCTCTGATACCAATTGAAAGTGCGTTATATCGACTAGAGGGGGGGGGGTGAATAGGCGATTTTTATGAAAGTCTTTAGAACATGGGAGTTTTGAAGACAAATGATAAAATTAAACCTATTACCATGCAGCAGAAGGTAGGCTACACTAGGCAAACCATAGTCAAGTTTTCAATGAAGTGAAAGCACAAAGACTAATAGCAGCTAGGTAGTAAGGATCAGGTAGGAAGATATTGTGAAGCCAAACAGAACACGCAGTCACTCAGTGAAGACAAATGATAGAGCAAACATACAATGACTTCACAAGGAGTAACAGTGAGTAAAGTGAAGTGAAGATGAAACCAGTGACTCGTTGAAGACAATGATTTGTTGGACCAGTTCCAGTTGCTGTGACAACTGTACGTCTGGTTGGAGCGGCTAGGTATTTAAACCTTAGGACACACAGTCCCGGACACCCAGTCCTGAACACGCAGCTCAGGACACCCAGTCCTCACCGTATTCTCCTTGAGCTAAGGTCACATAGACCTCGCCCAATCACTCTGGTAAGTCTTCAAGGTAGACTCCCAAACCTTCACAGACTTCGTTCACTGGCAATCCACAATGTCTCTTGGAAGCTCAGAACGCGACGCCTAACCGGCTGGAGGATGCACAGTCCTCAAGTGTAATAAGTCTTCAGATCACACAGACAAGAAGACTTAAGTGATGCCCAATTTTCTCTGGCTCTGGGTGGTTAGGGCTTTATCCTCGCAAGGAATTCTCTCTCTCAAAGGCTTCGAGGTGGGTTGCTCTCAAACGACAAAAGCCGTACTCTCAATCTGAGCAGCCAACCGTTTATGGTTGTAGAGGGTGGGCTATTTATAGCCACTTGGCAACCCGACCTGATTTGTCCGAAATGACCCTGGGTCACTAAGGAACTGACACGTGTCCCAATGGTCAGATTTCAAACTCACACGGCAACTTTACTTGGGCTACAAGCAAAGCTGACTTGTCCGACTCTGGACAAGATTCGCTCTCATAGTCTTCACTCGAAGACATAGGTTTTTTGGTTTAGGCATCACTTCAGTCATTCTGACTGGTTCTCTTGGACCCCACTTAACAGTATGGTGGTTCCTATGACTCAACACAAAAGAAAAAGAACTACGAAAGATCTAAGTCTTCGAGCTCCATAGGCTTCATATCGTGTCTTCTCTTGTCATAGTCTTCAATGTGAATATCTTCATATACCACCTTTGACTTCAATGTCTTCATACATTTTTAGGGGTCATCTCTGGTAGTAAAACCGAATCATGAGGGACTTCTACCTGTGTTATCCTGCAATTCTCACAAACACAGTAGTCCCTCAACTAGGTTTGTCGTCAATACTCCAAAACCAACTAGGGGGTGGCACTAGATGCACTTACACTAAGGTCACACAGACCTCGCCCAATCACTCTGGTAAGTCTTCAAGGTAGACTCCCAAACCTTCACAGACTTCGTTCACCGGCGATCCACAATGTCTCTTGGATGCTCAGAATGCGACGCCTAACCGGCTGGAGGATGCACAGTCCTCAAGTGTAATAAGTCTTCAGATCACACAGACAAGAAGACTTAAGTGATGCCTAATTCTCTTTGGCTTTGGGTGGTTAGGGCTTTATCCTGGCAAGGAATTCTCTCTCAAATGCTTCGAGGTGGGTTGCTCTCAAACGACAAAAGCCGTACACTAACTCTGAGCAGCCAACTGTTTATGGTTGTAGGAACTGACACGTGTTCCAACGGTCAGATTTCAAACTCACACGGCAACTTTACTTGGGCTACAAGCAAAGCTGACTTGTCCGACTCTGGACAAGATTCGCTCTCATAGTCTTCACTCGAAGACATAGGTTTTGTTTAAGCATCACTTCGGTCATTCTGAATGGTTCTTTTGGACCCCACTTAACAGTACGGTGGTTCCTATGACTCAACAAAGAAGAAAAAGAACTACGAAAGATCTAAGTCTTCGAGCTCCATAGGCTTCATGCGATGTCTTCTCTTGTCATAGTCTTCAATGTGAATGTCTTCATATATCACCTTTGACTTCAATGTCTTCATACATTTTTAGGGGTCATCTTTGGTAGGAAAACCGAATCAATGAGGGACTTCTACCTGTGTTATCCTGCAATTCTCACAAACACATTAGTCCCTCAACTAGGTTTGGTCAATACTCCAAAACCAACTAGGGGTGGCACTAGATGCACTTACACCGCGCCACCGACTCCGGCGATCGCCGTCGCCGCCACCAAGTCCCCGCGCCGGTGCAGCTCCGGCCGAGCGCCGCCCGACGCCGCTCCTCCTCCTCACCGCCCACAACTCCGGCCTCAAGTCCCTCCTCCACGCCAGCCTCCCTCGACAAGTCTGGCCACCGCGGTGCCATCTCCGACGAACCTCGGCAGCCATGCCGCTACAGTGCTTCCGGGCCAGATCTAGATCTACTTGGGATGGTTGACTTTTGCCCCGAAACCCTAACTTTTTGCGTTTTTCATCATGTTGTATCTCCACATTCGTAGCTCCGTTTTGGGCATATAGCATATCAAAATGTTCGTCTCAGAGAGCACATCATTTCATCTCATTGCATCATTTTCATTTGAGTTCATCTTGATGCCCGAAATGCTGTTGGAAGAGTGCTATTTGAGATAATTGTCGGATCTGCTGCTCCAAATAGCTATTTGTCATTTTTGCCATGATTAATGTGTGCATGATATGTCCCTGAGCTCTACATATGTTTTGTTATATGCTTTTCCATCTATCCAGAGGTGCAACCCATGTATTTTTGTGATGTGTGTGGTGACTACCACAAGCTTGCAAAGTGGTGCATTCGTTAATGCTGATTTCAGGGACTTAGGGCTATGTCCTTGATCTGTCGTTGATCTGTTTATTTCAATATGTCATATGTTCATGTTGTTTCCTAGTGATCCGTGCCTCTTTTGAGGATGATCAGTAAGGATGATTTGTTAATCTTGTAGTGCTCTATCCATCCATGTATTTTTTTGCAATTATGGAGCACCCTAGCTTGAGTCAATCGAGCTCTACTTTTGCTATTTCATGAATCTGGGTAGATTGTCTACTTGTTAGCGATTTTGCCGAGGATGTTGTAGTTGATCCGTGCATGCTATACTATTGTTCTTGCCATGTCTAGCTTGTATAATGTGTATTCTTGATGGGTGTATGCTTAGATCGTCATGACTCGCTCTGTAGTGAGTGCATCAAGCTTGTAAACATGCCTACTTGATATCTGATTTGCATGCTCCAGCTTTTCACTAAGTCTGTGATCTGATTATGTTTTTTTGCCATGTTCACATGCTTGCAAATGTATTTTCTGATCCCTTTTGGCTCAAGGTCACTAAGGGACTTTTGTTAAGCTCTTTGAGTAGCTCCATGCCATGCTTTACTTTGCCATGTTAAGTCCTTGTAGCATATAGTTTTCATGCTCCAAAGTGTGCTACCTGATCTGAAATTCCAGACAAGTGTTAATTTCACTAAGTCTGAAATCTGTTTACTAAATGCACTTTTGCCATGCTTGTTTGAACCTGTTAATGGATGAATTGGCCGTAGCTCAGTGTTCATCTTTTGTTAAGCATCATGATTGGATCCCTGGCATGTATTTTTTTGTCATTTTTGGGTGCTGTAGCATGTTTAACTTGTTGCATTTAGATGGCTACTTGCTGTATATCGCAGACCGTTGTCATATTTGAATTGCTTGCCATTTCCAAACCGTGACTCCGATTCCGGCGTTCTTTATATCGTTTTCAAGAGAAATCATCTCACGTTTCCAGTGGCACACTTGGTTTTACAAGTTGAGGCCAGGTTCATTCATTCCTTGTCAAATCTTGCATATGCATCACATATCGCATCCCGCATAGCATACCATATTTGCATCATGTTGTTTGAGCCTTGCACGTGGTTGATTGTGTCCTTGTTGATTGTTTGTCTTGTTTGGGTAGAGCCGGGAGACAAGTTCGCTAACGAGGAGCCCGTTGAGTTTGCTTTCGAGGATCCAGTCAACTTTGACAACTTTGCAGGCAAGATGATCACACCCTCGAAATCACTACTATTTTTGCTTTGCTAGATGCTCGCTCTTTTGCTATGCCTATGCTACGATGCCTACTACTTGCTTATCATGCCTCCCAAATTGCCATGTCAAACCTCTAACCCACCATGTCCTAGCAAACCGTTGATTGGCTATGTTACCGCTTTGCTCAGCCCCTCTTATAGCGTTGCTAGTTGCAGGTGAAGATTGGAGACCGTTCCTTGTTGGAACATTACTTATTTGTTGGGATACCATTATATTGCCTTGTTATCTTAATGCATCTATATACTTGGTAAAGGGTGGAAGGCTCGGCTTTTTTCCTAGTGTTTTGTTCCACTCTTGCCGCCCTAGTTTCCGTCATATCGGTGTTATGTTCCCGGATTTTGCGTTCCTTACACGGTTGGGTGATAATGGGAACCCCTTGATAGTTTGCCTTGAATAAAGCTTTTCCAGCAATTCCCAACCTTGGTTTTACCATTTGCCACCTAGCCTCTTTTTCCCTTGGGTTTCCGGAGCCCGAGGGTCATCTTATTTTAAACCCCCCCGGGCCAGTGCTCCTCTGAGTGTTGGTCCACCTGTCAGCTGCCGGTGGCCACCAGGGGCAACTCTGGGCTGGCCTATCCGTACATAGGACAATCTGAGTGTGCCCTGAGAATGAGATATGTGCAGCTCCTATCGGGATTTGTCGGCACAATCAGGCGGTGTTGCTGGATTTGTTTTAACTTGTCGAAGTGTCTTGTAGAACCGGGATACCGAGTCTGACCGAAATGTCTCGGGAGAAGGTTTATTCCTTCGTTGACCGTGAGAGCTTGTCATGGGCTAAGTTGGGACTCCCCTGCAGGGATTTGAACTTTTGAAAGCCATGCCCGCGGTTATGGGCAGATGGGAATTTTTTAATGTCCGGTTGTAGATAACTTGAACCTTAACTTAATTAAAATGAATCAACTGTGTGTGTTACCGTGATGGTCTCCTCTCGACGGAGTCCGGGAAGCGAACACGGTGTTGGAGTAATGCTTGCTGCAGGTTGTTCTCTAGTTATTCGTTCGCGCTTTGCCTTCTCTTCTCGCTCTCTTTTGCGAACAGGTTAGCCACCATATATGCTAGTCGCTTGCTGCAGCTCCACATATTTACCTTGCCTTACCTATAAGCTTAAATAGTCTTGATCGCGAGGGTGCGAGATTGCTGAGTCCCTGTGGCTCACAGATTACTTCCAAACCAGATGCATGGCCTGATGACTCCGTTCCAGATGACGCGCTTGAGCTCAAGTGGGAGTTCGACGAGGACTCACGCCGTTACTATGTGTCTTTCCCTGATGATCAGTAGGGGTGCCCAGTTGGGGCGATCGGGACCGTGTCGCATGTTGGGTTGATCTTTTATTTTGGCGTCGTAGTCGGGCCATGAGTGTTTGATTGATGTAATGCTATTTATGTACTTTGATTGACGTGGCGAGTGTAAGCCAACTATGTTCCTTCCCCCTTTATTATTTATATTACATGGGATGTTGTGAAGATTGCCTAACTTGCGACATTGCTTTCAATGCGGTTATGCCTCTAAGTCGTGCTTCGACACGTAGGAGATATAGCCGCATCGAGGGCGTTACAAGTTGGTATCAGAGCCTTCCCCGACCTTAGGAGCCCCATTGCTTGATCGTTATTAGCGGCCGAGTTGTGTCTAGAAAAATGTTTTTGAGTCATTTAGGAATTATATATCGGAGAGTTTAGGAATTCTTTTTACTCCCCAGTCTCCTCATCGCTCTGGTAAGGCATCCTGACGTAGAGTTTTGACTCTTCTCTTCTCAAATTTCACCAAAAAAAAATTTATGATCACGCGGGTATCTTGGAATCGTTCCGATGGTTTTGTGACGAGAACATTGTTCTTGGTGTCTCCTGTCATTTAGGGGTTGTGGCAGTGTCCCGGGGAGTTGAGCTCTGAGGTGTTGTCGTCACAATTTTATCGTTGCAGTTTTGGAATACCTGAGTTTAGTACGCCGACATCAAAAATCTCTTTTATGCAGTTCGTTGGTGAGATAACCTCGACGCCACCCAGTACTGGGGCGGGAGTTCAGGAGTATTGCCATAACTTGTATAACGGATGTTTTTTGAAGGTTGAGGTAGATGGTTTCTGAAGTTTTTCTCGGTTATGTGTTGAAGGATGGATACAGCTGGATGTAGGAATTGCTAGATTTGGGTGAGATATTATGCTTCCCCTGTATCCCCAACACCTGATTGCATAACCGGAAAGGTTCGAGAGTTTCATAGGTGGGAATTTTTGTGGCTCTAGTTCTTCTTCCATGGATATTTGGTTTGAGATTGGGTTTTCTTACCGAGTATTCGTTCTTGCTCCGTACCTTGTTGATTTATTCCTCTACCTAAATTCTAAGTGGCTTCTCAATTTATGGATATGTGACCATTTCAAGTGGAATGCATTCGTTCTTTTGTTCGGATGTGAAGACTATATGTTGCAATTTCATCCCGCTTGATTCAGCTTCAAATTTTTTATCTATCAATGTGCTAATGGATGTCACCCTCTTCAGGATGGCTCCCGCTAAGAGCAGCAATCAAAATCAGAATCAGAATCAGGATCCGCCACCACCTCCCCCTCCTCCGGAGGCATGGCAAGATGTGATGGCCGCAACCAATGCAAACACGCAGTTGATCATGCAAATTCTTCAAGAGCGCAACCAAGCGAACCAAGGCAACAATCAGAATCACTTTGCTACACTCAACCAGTTCCTTGCTAACGGGCCAAAGACTTTCAGCAATTGTGTTGAGGCAACTGATGCTGACGATTGGCTCGTGGACTTGTGCAAGCATTTCGAGTGCAGTAACGTCAGGCCTGAGGACTTTGTCAAGTTCGCTTCCTTTCAACTAAAAGACCAAGCTGCAGAGTGGTTCCAGCAGTACAAGGATTCCAGAGGAGGCCGTGTGATTACCTGGGATGAATTCCGTCAAGATTTCAAAGCTCATCATATTCCTCAGAGCGTGGTTAAAAGCAAGCATGAGGAATTCCGCAACCTGAAGCAAGGCTCTTTGTCTGTCTATGACTACAACAAGTTGTTTCAGAAGCTCGCCCGCTTTGCTAAGCAGGACATCCCTGACGAGAAGAGCATGATATACCAGTTCAGGGGTGGTCTCAGAGAAGAAATCCAGCTAGCTCTTGTTCTCTTTGAGCCCTTGAGGTACGATGAGTTCTACAACATGGCATTGAAGCAAGAGGCTGCTCAACTGAGGTGTGATGCTTCCAAGAAGCGAGTCAGAGATGCTACTCCTTCTTCCTCTACTCAAGTGGCCAAGCAGCAGAAGTTTTGGCTTCCTCCTCCTCCGTTCCGTCAGCCGTATCAGCAGAACAGCAAAGGTGGCAGTGGATCTTCCCACCCACCCAACCCTGGCTTTCAGAACAAGACTTCGTCTCAAGCTCCAAGATCGAGTGCTCCGTATCACCGTCCGCTTTCAGAGGTCACGTGCAACAAGTGCCAACAGAAGGGTCACTATGCCAACAAATGCTTCAATCAGAGGCGCCTCCCTCCTCCTCCTGTGAGATCGGAAAGTACAGCTGTGGTCAAGCATAACCCCAAGCACGCCAAGGTCAATTTGATGAATGCAGCTCAGGCAGAGGACTCGTCAGATGTCATCATGGGTAACCTCCCTGTTAACGATATTCCAGCTAAAGTTCTTTTTGACACTGGTGCATCGCATTGTTTCATCTCAAGACCGTTTACATCTAGGCATGAATTGACTTTGCAAGTTTTGCCTAGTCCGTTAGCAGTTGTCTCTCCCGGTAAGCGCATGCATGCTAACTCCATCGTTCCGGATGTTACTATCACCTTGGGCGACTACAAGTTTCTGGTTTCTCCAACGGTTCTTGGTGACTCAGACATTGATCTTATTCTTGGAATGGATTGGCTTTCTAAGCACAAGGCTCAGCTTGATTGTGCAGCCAGGCAGATTCAATTGACTCATTCATCTAAGGATGTAATTGTCTTTGCCGCTCGTGATGATACAATCCGGCTGTTTTCTCTTAATGAGAAGGGTGAACTCGATGCCATCTCTCAAATCCCAGTCGTTTGCGATTATCAAGACGTCTTTCCAGAAGAGCTTCCAGGAATGCCTCCGCACCGGCCAGTTGAATTCGTCATCGATCTTGAGCCTGGCACAGAACCAGTGTGCAAGTGTCCTTACAAGCTCGGACCTGAAGAGTTGAAGGAGCTGAAGAAGCAACTCGATATTCAAGAGTGAATGGGTCTCATCCGACCTAGTTCCTCTCCGTGGGGTTGTGGTGTTCTTTTTGTGAAGAAGAAGGATGGAACGGACCGACTTTGTGTTGACTACCGTCCATTGAACAAGAAGACTATCAAGAACAAGTACCCACTTCCCAACATCAACGAGCTGTTCGAACAACTCAAAGGTGCCCAAGTATTCTCCAAGCTTGATCTCCGTATGGGTTATCATCAGATTCGTATCCGCGAGCAAGATATTCCCAAGACAGCTTTCAGGACAAGCTATGGTTCATATGAATACACTGTCATGTCTTTTGGCCTCGTCAACGCTCCTCCGACTTTCTCTCGCATGATGAACTTCATCTTCAACGCCTACACCAATGACTTTGTTTTGGTCTATCTCGACGGAATTCTGGTCTATTCGAAGAACAAGGAAGATCATGCCTAGCACTTGATTTTGGTACTCGATAAGCTGAGGGAACACCAGTTCTACGCCAAGTTCTCCAAGTGCGAATTTTGGCTCGATGAGGTTCTTTATCTTGGGCATATCATCTCTGCCAAGGGCATTGCGGTGAATCCTGAGAAGGTGTCTGCAATTGTGAATTGGGAACCACCTCAGAACGTGAAGCAACTCCGTAGCTTCCTCGGTCTCGCAAGCTACTGTCGAAGATTCGTTGAAAACTTTTCAAAGATCGCGAAGCCTCTCTCAAATCTTCTCCAGAAGCACGTCAAGTATGTTTGGTCTCCGGAATGTGACATTGCTTTCAACACTTTGAAAGAGAAATTGGTCACTGCTCCAGTTCTGACTCCTCCTGATGAATCCAAACCGTACGAGGTCTTTTGCGATGCCTCTCTCCAAGGTCTCGGTGCAGTGTTGATGCAAGAGAAGAAAGTTGTGGCTTATACCTCTCGCCAGTTGAAGCCCAACGAGAAGAACTACCCCACTCATGACCTCGAGTTGGCGGCAGTTGTGCATGCTCTTTTGACTTGGAGACATCTCTTATTGGGAAGAAAAGTGGACATCTTCACTGACCACAAGAGTCTCAAGTACATCTTCACTCAGCCTAATCTCAACCTCAGGCAGACTCGATGGGTCGAAATGATTCAAGAGTATAATCCGAGTATCGAGTATACTCCAGGCAAGGCCAATGTGATTGCTGACGCATTGAGCAGGAAGGCTTATTGCAATAGTCTGATTCTCAAGCCTTATCAACCCGAGCTTTGTGAAGCTTTCCGCAAACTTAATCTGCAAGTTGTTCCTCAAGGTTTCCTCGCCAACCTTCAAGTCTCTCCTACCTTGGAAGACCAGATTCGCCAAGCCCAGCTTCTTGATGCTATGGTGAAGAAGGTGAAGATTGGGATTGCCAAGAGTCAACCCAAGTACAAGTGCTACCGCCTTGATGGCAAGGATACTCTCTTCTTCGAGGATCGTATTGTTGTGCCCAAAGGTGACCTTCGTAAAGTGATCATGAACGAGGCTCACAATTCTCTCCTCTCCATCCACCCTGGGAGCACGAAGATGTATCAGGACCTCAAGCAGGCTTATTGGTGGACTCGAATGAAGCGCGAGATTGCTCAGTTCGTGAATGAATGTGATGTATGCAGAAGAGTGAAGGCAGAACACCAAAGGCCAGCTGGTCTCCTCCAACCTCTTGCCATTTCAGAATGAAAGTTTGACCACATTGAGATGGACTTCATGACTGGGTTTCCAAAGTCCAAACGTGGCAATGATGTTATATTCTTTGTCATCGACAAACTCACTAAAGTGGCTCATTTTCTGCCTATCAAAGAGTCTATCACTGCAGCTCAATTGGCGGAGCTGTATACCTCTCGGATTGTCTCGCTGCACGGTATTCCATAGGTGATCTCTTCAGACCGTGGCAGCATCTTTACCTCCAAGTTTTGGGATTCTTTTCAGAAGGCCATGGGCACCAACATCCGCTTCAGCACAGCTTTCCATCCTCAAACTAGCGGTCAAGTCGAGCGTGTCAACCAGATTCTTGAAGATATGCTTAGGGCTTGTGTGATCTCCTTCGGCATGAAGTGGGAGGATTGTCTTCCTTATGCTGAATTCTCCTACAACAACAGTTTTCAAGCAAGTTCGGGCAAGGCCCCATTTGAAATGTGTAAAGTCATTCGAGATAACCTCAAAGCAGCCCAATCCCGCCAGAAGAGCTACTATGATAGTAAGCACTGTGATTTGGCTTTCGAGATCGGAGATCATGTTTACCTCCGCGTCTCTCCAATGAAAGGTACCCGTCGCTTCGGTATCAAAGGGAAGCTTGCCCCTAGATACGTGGGACCTTTCAAGATCGTCAGCAAGAGAGGCGATCTCGCCTATCAACTCGAGCTTCCTTCAAACTTTGCAAATGTGCATGATGTGTTCCATGTCTCTCAGCTCCGCAAGTGCTTCAAGACTCATGACCGCACCGTTAACTTCGAAGACATTGAGCTCCAAGAAGATCTCTCTTATCGTGAGCACCCCGTGGCTATTCTTGAAGAGACTGAACGCAAGACTTGCAACAAGTCAATCAAATTACTCAAAGTCAAGTGGTCACACCATTCCGACCGTGAAGCCACCTGGGAACGTGAGGATCACCTCCGTTCTGAATAACCGGCATTCTTTTAGTCCTAGATCTCGAGACGAGATCCTTTTGTAGTGGTGGAGTGTTGTAACACCCCGGATATGATTTACCTAATATGTAATCCAACTCTTGCCGTTTCCGGCGTTAAGTTATTTTATTTTCTCGGGTTCGGGTTTTTGTCTCCGTGTGTTATTGTCATTGTCATGCATCTCATATCATGTCATCATGTGCATTGCATTTGCATACGTGTTCGTCTCATGCATGCGAGCTTTTTTCCCGTTGTCCGTTTTGCATTCCGGCGCTCCGTTCTCCTCCGGTGATCATTTCTACCTTTCTTTCGTGTGTGGGGATTAAACATTTCCGGATTGGACCGAGACTTGTCAAGCGGCCTTGGTTTACTACAGGTAGACCGCCTGTCAAGTTTCGTACCATTTGGACTTCGTTTGATGCTAGAGGGACCGAGAAGGCCTCGTGTGTGTTGCAGCCCAATACCCTTCCAATTTTGCCCAAAACCCACCAAAACCCTCTCCATCATCTAGAGCGTTCGATCACGATCGCGTGGCCGAAAACCGCACCTCATTTGGACTCTCCTAGCTCCCTCTACCTCTATATATAGACCCCCTCCGAAATTCTCGTTCTCCTCTCCCCGAAACCCTAGATCCACCACCTCGCGCCGCGCCGGACACGTCCGGTCTGGCCGGACAAAGCGCGCCGCCGCCGCCCGATGAATCGCAGGCCGCCACGTGGCCTCACCGCGCCGCCTCCCACCGCCGGCCCGCGAGGCCCGAGGCCGGCCCTCTCCTCCACCCGACCGGGCCGCACCGGGGCGCCTCACCGCGCCGCCTCTTCCCCAGCTCCGGGCACCGAGCCGCCGTACCTCCACCTCCGGCCGCCGCGCCACCGACTCCGGCCGAGCGCCGCCCGACGCCGCTCCTCCTCCTCACCGCCCGCAACTCCGGCCTCAAGTCCCTCCTCCACACCGGCCTCCCTCGACAAGTCCGACCACCGTGGTGCCATCTCCGGCGAACCTCGGCAGCCGTGGCGCTACAGTGCTTCCGGGCCGGATCTAGATCTATTTGGGACGGTTGACTTTTGCCCCGAAATCCTAACTTTTTGCGTTTTCATCATGTTGTATCTCCGCATTCGTAGCTCCGTTTTGGTCATATAGCATATCAAAATGTTCGTCTCAGAGAGCACATCATTTAATCTCATTGCATCATTTTCATTTGAGTTCATCTTGATGCCCGAAATGCTGTTGGAAGAGTGCTATTTGAGATAATTATCGGATCTGCTGCTCCAAATAGCTATTTGTCATTTTTTCCATGATTAATGTGTGCATGATATGCCCCTGGGCTCTACATATGTTTTGTTATATGCTTTGCCATCTATCCAGAGGTGCAAACCTTATATTTTTATGATGTGTGTGGTGACTAGCACAAGCTTGCAAAGTGGTGCATTCGTTAATGCTGATTTCAGGGACTTAGGGTATGTCCTTGATCTGTCGTTGATCTATTTATTTCAATATGTCATATGTTCATGTTGTTTCCTAGTGATCCGTGCCTCTTTTGAGGATGATCAGTAAGGATGATTTGTTAATCTTGTAGTGCTCTATCCATCCATGTATTTGTTTGCAATTATGGAGCACCCTAGCTTGAGTCAATCGAGCTCTACTTTTGCTATTTCGTGAATCTGGGCAGATTGTCTACTTGTTAGCAATTTTGCCGAGGATGTTGTAGTTGATCCGTGCATGCTATGCTATTGTTCTTGACATGTCTATCTTGTATAATGTGTATTCTTGATGGGTGTATGCTTAGATCGTCATGACTCACTCTGTAGTGAGTGCATCAAGCTCGTAAATATGCCTACTTGATATCTGATTTGCATGCTCCAGCTTTTCACTAAGCCTGTGATCTGATTATGTTTTTTTGCCATGTTCACATGCTTGCAAATGTATTTTCTGATCCCTTTTGGCTCAAGGTCACTAAGGGACCTTTGTTAAGCTCTTTGAGTAGCTCCATGCCATGCTTTACTTTGCCATGTTCAGGCCCTGTAGCATATAGTTTTCATGATCCAAAGTGTGCTACCTGATCTGAAATTCCAGACAAGTGTTAATTTCACTAAGTCTGAAATCTGTTTACTAAATGCACTTTTGCCATGCTTGTTTGAACCTGTTAATGGATGAATTGGCCGTAGCTCAGTGTTCGTCTTTTGTTAAGCATCATGATTGGATCCCTGCCATGTACTTGTTGTCATGTTTTGGTGCTGTAGCATGTTTAACTTGTTGCATTTAGATGGCTACTTGCTGTATATCACAGACCGTTGTCATATTTGAATTGCTTGCCATTTCCAAACCGCGACTCCGATTCCGGTGTTCTTTATATCGTTTTCAAGCGAAATCATCTCACCTTTCCATTGGCACACTTAGTTTTCCAGGTTGAGGCCAGGTTCATTCATTCCTTGTCAAATCTTGCATATGCATCACATATCGCATCCCGCATAGCATACCATGTTTGCATAATGTTGTTTGAGCCTTGCACGTGGTTGATTGTGTCCTTGTTGCTTGTTTGTCTTGTTTGGGTAGAGCCGGGAGACGAGTTCGCTAACAAGGATCCCGTTGATTTTGCTTTCGAGGATCCAGTCAACTCTGACAACTTTGCAGGCAAGATGATCACACCCTCGAAATCACTACTATCTTTGCTTTGCTAGATGCTCGCTCTTTTGCTATGACTATGCTACGATGCCTACTACTTGCTTATCATGCCTCCCAAATTGCCATGTCAAACCTCTAACCCACCATGTCCTAGCAAACCGTTGATTGGCTATGTTATCGCTTTGCTCAGCCCCTCTTATAGCGTTGCTAGTTGCAGGTGAAGATTGGAGACCGTTCCTTGTTTGAACATTACTTATTTGTTGCGATACCATTATATTGCCTTGTTATCTTAATGCATCTATATACTTGGTAAAGGGTGGAAGGCTTGGCTTTTTGCCTAGTGTTTTGTTCCACTCTTGCCGCCCTAGTTTCCGTCATATCGGTGTTATGTTCCCGGATTTTGCATTCCTTACGCGGTTGGGTGATAATGGGAACCCCTTGATAGTTTGCCTTGAATAAAGCTTTTCCAGCAATTCCCAACCTTGGTTTTACCATTTGCCACCTAGCCTCTTTTTCCCTTGGGTTTCCGGAGCCCGAGGGTCATCTTATTTTAAACCCCCCCAGGCCAGTGCTCCTCTGAGTGTTGGTCCACCTGTCAGCTGCCGGTGGCCACCAGGGGCAACTCTGGGCTGGCCTACCCGTACCTAGGACAATCTGAGTGTGCCCTGAGAACGAGATATGTGCAGCTCCTATCGGGATTTGTCGGCACAATCAGGCGGTGTTGCTGGATTTGATTTAACTTGTCGAAGTGTCTTGTAGAACCGGGATACCGAGTCTGATCGGAATGTCTCGGGAGAAGTTTTATTCCTTCGTTGACCGTGAGAGCTTGTCATGGGCTAAGTTGGACTCCCCTGCAGGGATTTGAACTTTCGAAAGCCGTGCCCGCGGTTATGGGCAGATGGGAATTTTTTAATGTCCGGTTGTAGATAACTTGAACCTTAACTTAATTAAAATGAATCAACTGTGTGTGTTACCGTGATGGTCTCTTCTCGGTGGAGTCCGGGAAGCGAACACGGTGTTGGAGTAATGGTTGCCGCAGGTTGTTCTCTAGTTATTCGTTTGCGATTTGCCTTCTCTTCTCGCTCTCTTTTGCGAACAGGTTAGCCACCATATATTCTAGTCGCTTGCTGCAGCTCCACATATTTACCTTGCCTTACCTATAAGCTTAAATAGTCTTGATCGCGAGGGTGCGAGATTGCTGAGTCCCTGTGGCTCACAGATTACTTCCAAACCAGATGCATGGCCTGATGACTCCGTTCTAGATGACGCGCTTGAGCTCAAGTGGGAATTCGACGAGGACTCACGCCGTTACTATGTGTCTTTCCCTGATGATCAGTAGGGGTGCCCAGTTGGGGCGATCGGGACCGTGTCGCATGTTGGGTTGATCTTTTATTTTGGCGCCGTAGTCGGGCCATGAGTGTTTGATTGATGTAATGCTATTTATGTACTTTGATTGACGTGGCGAGTGTAAGCCAACTATGTTCCTTCCCCTTTTATTATTTATATTACATGGGATGTTGTGAAGATTGCCTAACTTGCGACATTGCTTTCAATGCGGTTATGCCTCTAAGTCGTGCTTCGACACGTAGGAGATATAGCCGCATCGAGGGCGTTACAGGTAGCCACACTTTTGAATCCTATAATGCTATGATAGATTTATTTGGCTCACCCCCTCTTTTGGTTAATGGAACCATGTTAACTTTGGAGCATGTAATGCAAAAACTTGAAATTATAGAAAATAAAGTTGCTACCATTGAGTTAATTGAAAATTTTGATAAAAAGATCCACAACCAAATTACCCAATATGGATCTAAAGTAGGAGTAACTTTGAAAAATATTAAAGAGAAGGAACCTATAATTAATGAAAGAATAAATCATGATTCCACTAGAATCGATAAACTTGAGGGTATCATTACCAACTTGCAAACCGCCTTTTCTTCTGTAAAGAATACTCCAAGTCCTCCAACTAAAATTGCCAAGCTTATGTATGTTCCTAAAAATAAGGGTGAATCCTCTAGCAAAGAAACTCCGGATCTCAAATCTATAAGTATTAATCCTAATCTTTTTGCTATCATTAAGGAACCATTTGCTGCTAATGATTTTTTCGATCTTGTGCCTAGAAGTTTGATTATTGATAAAAGGAAAGAAACTCCTAAAGGTTATAGATGTCTCATTAAAGAATTACCAACTAAAGATACCTAGATCTATCCTTGCTCTTATGCCTAGCTAGGGGCGTTAAACGATAGCGCTTGTTGGGAGGCGACCCAATTTTATTTTTATTACTTGCTTTTTGCTCCTGTTTAGTAATAAATAATTTATCTAGCCTCTGTTTTGTTTGTGTTTGTTGTTTAATTAGTGTTTGTGCCAAGTAGAACTGTTGGGAAGACTTGGGAAAAGTCTTTTTAATCTTTCAGTAAAAAACAGAAACTTTAGTGCTCACAAGAATTGCTGCCATTTTTATTTGGAAAGTGATATTTATTTAATTATTTTTGAAGATGATTAATAGATAAATTACTCACGTCCAGCAATTTATTTTAGAATTTTTGGGGTTCCAGATCTTGCGTTAGCTACAGATTACTACAGACTGTTCTGTTTTTGACAGATTCTGTTTTTCGTGTGTTGTTTGCTTATTTTGATGAATCTATGGCTAGTAAAATAGTTTATAAACCATAGAGAAGTTGGAATACAGTAGGTTTAACACCAATATAAATAAATAATGAGTTCATACAGTACCTTGAAGTGGTGTTTTGTTTTCTTTCGCTAACGGAGCTCACGAGATTTTCTACTTTAAGTTTTGTGTTGTGAAGTTTTCAAGTTTTGGGTAAAAGATTTGATGGATTATGGAACAAGGAGTGGAAAGAGCCTAATCATGGGGATGCCCATGGCACCCCAAGATAATCTAAGGACACCTAAAAGCCAAAGCTTGGGGATGCCCCGGAAGGCATCCCCTCTTTCGTCTACTTCCATCGGTAACTTTATTTGGAGCTATATTTTTATTTACCGCATGATATGTGTTTTTCTTGGAGCGTCTTGTATTATTTGAGTCTTTATTTGTTAGTTTTCCACAATAATCCTTGCTGTACACAGCTTTTGAGAGAGACACACATGATTCGGAAATTGTTAGAATACTCTATGTGCTTCACTTATATCTTTCGAGTTATATAGTTTTTGCTCTAGTGCTTCACTTATATCTTTTAGAGCACGTCGGTGGATTTGTTTTATAGAAACTATTTTTCTCTCATGCTTCACTTAGATTATTTTGAGAGTCCTACAAAACAGCATGGTAATTTTCTTTAATTATGTTAGGCATTCAAGATTAATAAAATTTTTCTTATGAGTGTGTTGAATACTATGAGAAGTTCGATACTTGATAATTGTTTTGAGATATGGAGATGGTAATATTAGAGTCATGCTAGTCGAGTAGTTGTGAATTTGAGAAAAATTTGTGTTAAAGTTTGTGATTCCCGTAGCATGCACGTATGGTGAACCGTTATGTGATGAAGTTGAAGCATGATTTATTGATTGATTGTCTTCCTTATGAGTGGCGGTCGGGGACGAGCGATGATCTTTTCCTACCAATCTATCCCCCTAGGAGCATGCGCGTAATACTTTGCTTTGATAACTTGTAGATTTTTGCAATAAGTATATCAGTTCTTTATGACTAAGGTTGAGTCCATGGATCATACACACTTTTCTTCCTTCCACCATTGCTAGCCTCTCTAATATCCCGCACCTTTCCCCGGTATCATACACCCACCATATACCTTCCTCAAAACAGCCACCATACCTACCTATCATGGCATTTCCTTAGCCATTCCGAGATATATTTCCATGCAAATTTCCACCGTTCCGTTTACTATGACACGCTCCATCATTGTCATATTGCTTTGCATGATCATGTAGTTGACATTGTATTTGTGGCAAAGCCACTGTTCATAATTCGTACATGTCACTCTTGATTCATTGCATATCCCGGTACACCGCCGGAGGCATCCACATAGAGTCATTTTTTGTTCTAAGTATTGAGTTGTAATTGTTGAGTTGTAGGTAAATAAAAGTGTGATGATCATCATTTTTAGAGCATTGTCCCAGTGAGGAAAGGATGATGTAAACTATGATTCCCCCACAAGTCGGGATGAGACTCCGGACAAAAAAAAGAGGCCATAAAAAAGAGGAAAAGGCCCAAAAAAATATATATGAGAGAACAAGAGAGAAGGGACAATGCTACTATCCTTTTACCACACTTGTGCTTCAAAGTAGCACCATGATCTTCATAATAGAGAGTCTCTTATGTTATCACTTTCATATACTTGTGGGAATTTTTCATTATAGAACTTGGCTTGTATATTTGATAACCCACAAGTATAGGGGATCAATTGTAGCCTCTTTCGATATGTAAGAGTGTCGAACCCAACGAGGAGCTAAAGGTAGAACAAATATTCCCTCTAGTTCTATCGACCACCGATACAACTCTAGGCACGCTTGACATTCGCTTTACCTAGAACAAGTATGAAACTAGAAGTACTTTGTAGGTGTTTTTGGGTAAGCTTGCAAGAAAGTAAAGAACACGAAAATAAAAGCTAGGGGTTGTTTAGATAAAGACACAACTAAATTAGTTTTAGTAGAGAGCTTTTGTCAACAAGAAGGTTATTTGTCCCTAGGCAATCGATAACTAGACCGGTAATCATTATTGCAATTTTATTTGAGGGAGAGGCATAAGCTAACATACTTTCTCTACTTGGATCATATGCATTTATGATTGGAAATCTAGCAAGCATCCGCAACTACTAAAGATTCATTAAGGTAAAACCCAACCATAACATTAAAGCATCAAGTCCCCTTTATCCCATACGCAAACAACCTACTTACTCGGGTCTGTGCTTCTGTCACTCACGCCACCCACCATAAGCAAATCATAAGCATATTGCAAACCCTACAGCGGGAGTCCCTCACTCTTGCGCGACACGGAGAGCACCATAGGACAGCACCAATAATAAAACATACAACTCAAACAAATCACGATCATCAAATAGCCATTAGGACAAAACAGATCTACTCAAACATCATAGGACAGCCATACATCATTGGAAAATAATATATAGCGTTGAGCACCATGTTTAAGTAGAGATTACAGCGGGTAAGAGAGGTTACACCGCTGCATAGAGGGGGGAAGAGTTGGTGATGATGGCGGTGAAGTTGTTGGTTCAGATGGCGGTGATGATGATGGCCCCGGCAGCGCTCCGGCGCCACCGGAAGCAAGGGGGAGAGGGCCCCCCTTCTTCTTCTTCTTCCTTGACCTCCTCCCTAGATGGGAGAAGGGTTTCCCCTCTGGTCCTTGGCTCCCATGGCGTGGGAGGGGCGAGAGCCCCTCCGAGATTAGATCTATCTCTCTGTCTCTCTCTGTTTCTGCGTTCTCCTCTGGCTCTGTTTCACCGTTTCGTATATATATGGAGATCCGTAACTCCGATTGGCCTGAAACCTTCGCCGTGATTTTTTTCCGAATATTAGCTTTCTTGCGGCAAAAGAAGAGCGTCAACCGCCTTACGGTGGGCTCACGAGGATAGGGGCGCGCCCTAAGGGGGGCGCCCCCTGCCTCGTGACCACCTCGGGCACTGGTTCGCGTTGATTTTCCTTCCAAATTTTCCATATTTTCCAAAAATAAGCTCTGTCCGTTTTTATCCTATTTGGACTCCGTTTGATATGGCTATTCTGCGAAACCAAAAACATGCAACAGACAGGAACTGTCACTGGGCACTGGATCAATATGTTAGCCCAAAAAATAGTATAAAAAGTTGCCAAAAAGTATATGAAAGTTGAATAATATTGGTATGGAACAATAAAAAATTATAGATACGACGGAGACGTATCAGCATCCCCAAGCTTAATTCATGCTCATCCTCGAGTAGGTAAATGATAAAAAAGATAATTTTTGATGTGGAATGCTACCTAGCATAATCTTGATCATATGTCTAATCATGGCATGAATATTAAGACACGAGTGATTCAAAGCAATAATCTATCCTTTGACATAAAGACAATAATATTTCAAGCATACCAACCAAGCAATTATGTCTTATTGAAATAACATAGCCAAAGAAAGCTCATCCCTACAAAATCATATAGTCTGGCTATGCTCCATCTTCACCACACAAAGCATTCACATCATGCACAACCCTGATGACAAGCCAAGCAATTGTTTCATACTTTTGATGTTCTCAAACCTTTTCAACTTTCATGCAATACTTGAGCGTGAGCCATGGACATAGCACTATAGGTGGAATAGAATATGATGATGGGGGTTATGTGGAGAAGACAAAAAAGGAAGAAAGTCTCACATCAACTAGGCGTATCAATGGGCTATGGAGATGCCCATTAATAGATATCAATGTGAGGAGTAGGGATTGCCATGCAACGGATGCACTAGAGCTATAAGTATATGAAAGCTCAAACTGAAACTAAGTGGGTGTGCATACAACTTGCTTGCTCATGAAGACTTAGGGCATTTGAGGAAGCCCATCGTTGGAATATACAAGCCAAGTTCTATAATGAAAATTCCCACTAGTATATGAAAGTGATAACTCAAGAGATTCTCTATATGAAGAACATGGTGCTACTTTGAAGCACAAGTGTGGTAAAAGGATAGTAACATTGCCCCTTTTTCTTTTTTTTCCTTTTTTGCGGGCTTCTTTGGCCCCCCTTTATTTTTTTATTTAGGATTCTTTGGCCTCTCTTTTTTTGGGCAATGCTCTAATAATGATGATCATCACACTTTTATTTACTTACAACTCAAGATTACAACTCGATATCTAGAACAAGGATATGACTCTATATGAATGCCTCCGGCGGTGTACCGGGATGTGCAATGATCTAGCATAGCAATGACATCAAAAAACGGACAAGCCATGAAAACATCATGCTAGCTATCTTACAATCATGCAAAGCAATATGACAATAAATGCTCAAGTCATGTATATGATGATGATGGAAGTTGCATGGCAATATATCTCGGAATAGCTATGGAAATGCCATGATAGGTAGGTATGGTGGCTGTTTTGAGGAAGATATAATGAGGCTTATGTGTGATAGAGCGTATCATATCATGGGGTTTGGATGCACCAGCGAATTTTGCATCAACTCTCGAGGTGAGAAAGGGCAATGCACGGTACCGAAGAGGCTAGCAATGATGGAAGGATGAGAGTGCGTATAATCCATGGACTCAACATTAGTCATAAAGAACTCACATACTTATTGCAAAAATCTATTAGTCATCGAAACAAAGTACTACACGCATGCTCCTAGGGTGATAGATTGGTAGGAAAAGACCATCCCTCGTCCCCGACCGCCACTCATAAGGAAGACAATTAATAAACACCTCATGCTCCGACTTCGTTACATAACGGTTCACCATACGAGCAAGCTACGGGACTTGCAAACCTCAACACAAGTATTTCTCAATTTCACAATTACTCGACTAGCATGACTCTAATATCACCATCTTTATATCGCAAAACTATTGCAAGGAATCAAACATATCATATTCAACGATCTACAAGTTTATGTAGGATTTTATGACTAACCATGTGAATGACCAGTTCCTGTCATCTCTCTAAACAAATATAAGTGAAGCACGAGAGTTTAATTCTTTCTACAAAAGATATGCCTGTGCTCTAACAAATATAAGTGAAGCAAAAGAGCATTCTACAAATGGCGGTTGTCTAAGTGAAGAGAAACAGGCAATCCAAACTTCAAATGATATAAGTGAAGCACATGAAGCATTCTATAAAGCCATACTCAAAAGATATAAGTGAAGTGCAATGAGCATTCTATAAATCAACCAAGGACTATCTCATACCAGCATGGTGCATAAAAATAAAAATAAAAACCTAAATGCAAAAGACGCTCCAAGACTTGCACATACCGCATGAACGAAACGAATCCGAAAACATACCGATATTTGTTGAAGAAAGAGGGGATGCCTCCCCGGCATCCCCAAGCTAAGACGCTTGAGTCTCCTTGAATATTTACTTAGGGTGCCTCGAGAATCCCTAAGCTTGAGCTCTTGCCTCTCTTCCTTCTTCTCACATCGAAAGCTTCTCAATCATCGAACACTTCATCCACACAAAACTTCAACAGAAAACTCGGTAAGATCCGTTAGTATAATAAAGCAAATCACTACTATAAGTACTATTGCAAACCAATTCATATTTTGTTTTTGAATTGTGTCTACTGTAATATAACTTTTTCATGGCTTAATCCACTGATATAAATTGATAGGTTTATCAAAACAAGCAAACTATGCATCAGAAACAGAATCTGTCTAAAACAGAACAGTCTGTAATAATCTGAAAATTCACCATACTTCTGATACTTGAAAAATTCAGCCAAAATTAGGAAAAATAAAAAAAATACAGCAAGACAGTGCAAAAAGAATCAGAACCATTCGACGTTCCAGTAAAAAATTAAAATTCACGCACTACAACCAAAGTTTCTGTCCTGCACCGCACAAACCAACAAGCATCGTAAACATCCTAAAGGAAAACCTTGGAACATTATTTTTATAATACAATGGAATTGTACAAGGGGATGATTATTTTTGTTGAAAATTTTCTGTAATCAATATTCGTAAAGTTGCCGTGAGCATGAACAAAGTTCAAGGCTAGCTCCCACTTCAACAATGCTTGTCTCTCTCACTTTCGCTTTTCTTTTTGAAAAAGCTTTGGGTTCCCCTCTCTATTTTTGTTGTTTTTAAACTATATGAAAGCACTCAACAGAAATAAATGACTCTCTAAAACTTTCAGGTTGTCTCCCTGGCAGCGCTTTCTTTAAAGCCATTAAGCTAGGCATATGGTGCTCAAGTAATGGATCCACCCGGATCCCAAGGTATATCAAAGCCAATTTTAATTAACAATGATTTGTAATTTAGTGGTGAGCACAAGGTAACATATATCATGTAATGACAAAGTCTAACTCTCTTCCTATGCATCGGCATGTCATAAAAGAACAATTCATGCACACAAAGTAAAGGCCAATGCATAGTATAAACAGTTTCTTGCAATTTTATCATATTGGAAACAGAGAGAGGTGGAGATATAGTTCCTCTCTCATAATAATTGCAAGTAGGAGCAGCAAGCACATGCATATTATATTCATCAAAATCATCATGTGCAACGGTAAAAGGCTACCCATCAATATAATCCTTAATAAGTGCAAACTTCTCTGATATAGTGTAGTTTGGAGAATTCAAAAAGATAATAGGACTATCATGTGTGGGTGCAATAGCAACAATTTCATGTTTAACATAAGGAACTATAGCAAGTTCATCTCCATAAGCATAATTCATATTGGCATCTTGGCCACAAGCATAGCAAGCATCATCAAAAAGGGATATTTCAAAAGAATCAATGGGATCATAACAATCATCCTCCGGTAAGCACGAAGGGAAATTAAACAATGTATGAGTTGAAGAGTTACTCTCATTAGAAGGTGGGCACAGGTAGCTAATCCGCTCTTCCTCCTTTTGTTCTTCGCTCTCCTCATCATCTTTTTCATCCAATGAGCTCACAATTTCATCAATTTCTTCTTCCATAGACTCCTGCAAAATATTAGTTTCTTCTTGGGCAGCGGAGTACTCCTCAATATATTGTTTAACATAGGCATTAGAAGCATAATTCTCATAACAATATTCAAGTATGGCAAAATTTTCAGATTTGTAAAGAGTAGCATCATACTTTTCAATCAAAGAAGCAATTTCAAAAGCACCCTTAAAAGCAACAAATTCTTCAATTTGTTGAACATCATAGTAACTATAAGCACCTTTAGCATACGAAGATACGATGACATTATCACTAAACTCACATTGGTAGGGAAGGTGTTTCTTAGGGTTTTCAGAACAACAAGTAAAATCATAATAATAGCATAAATTCCAAGCATATCATTGCATAGTATTAATTTGATGATGTAAAAGTTTCCATTTTTGAGATATACGGTGTCGCACATAACAAGCACGCTCATCTAAAGATTTGCCCTCAACTAAGCTAGTTGGGGTTTTAGCACGAGCACATAGGGATCGAAGATGATCCAAGTAATAAGCTTCAGCAGTGTGATAGATTTTGATTGGTTCTTCAACCATTGGTTCAGTAGGTACAACTAATTTTTTTTTGGTATTTTGCATTTCCTACCCATAACTAAAGCTAGGAAACAACTAAGAACAACAAATAAAAATTACTTAGTGATAAAGCAAACAAGCACACACGAGAATATTCACCCCACACTATTGCTCCCCGGCAACGGCGCCAGAAAAAGGTCTTGATAACCCACAAGTATAGGGGATCAATTGTAGCCTATTTCGATAAGTAAGAGTGTCGAACTCAACAAGGAGCTAAAGGTAGAACAAATATTCCCTCAAGTTCTATCGACCACCGATACAACTCTACGCACGCTTGGCGTTCGCTTTACCTAGAACAAGTATGAAACTAGAAGTACTTTGTAGGTGTTTTTGGGTAAGCTTGCAAGAAAGTAAAGAACACGAAAATAAAAGCTAGGGGCTGTTTAGATAAAGACACAACTAAATTAGTTTTAGTAGAGAGCTTTTGTCAACAAGAAGGTTATTTGTCCCTAGGCAATCGATAACTAGACCGGTAATCATTATTGCAATTTTATTTGAGGGAGAGGCATAAGCTAACATACTTTCTCTATTTGGATCATATGCACTTATGATTGGAACTCTAGCAAGCATCCGCAACTACTAAAGATTCATTAAGGTAAAACCCAACCATAGCATTAAAGCATCAAGTCCCCTTTATCCCATACGCGAACAACCTACTTACTCGGGTCTGTGCTTCTGTCACTCACGCCACCCACCATAAGCAAATCATAAGCATATTGCAAACCCTACAGCGGGAATCCCTCACGCTTGCGCGACACGGAGAGCACCATAGGACAGCACCAATAATAAAACATACAACTCAAACCAATCACGATCATCAAATAGCCATTAGGACAAAACAGATCTACTCAAACATCATAGGATAGCCATACATGATTGGGAAATAATATATAGCGTTGAGCACCATGTTTAAGTAGAGATTACAGTGGGTAAGAGAGAGGTTACACCGCTGAATAGAGGGGGGAAGAGTTGGTGATGATGGCGGTGAAGTTGTTGGTTCAGATGGCGGTGATGATGATGGCCCCGGCAGCGCTCTAGCGCCACCAGAAGCAAGGGGGAGAGGGGCCCCCCTTCTTCTTCTTCTTCCTTGACCTCCTCCCTAGATGGGAGAAGGGTTTCCCCTCTGGTCCTTGGCTCCCATGGCGTGGGAGGGGCGAGAGCCCCTCCGAGATTGGATCTATCTCTCTGTCTCTCTCTGTTTCTGCGTTCTCCTCTGGCTCTATTTCACCGTTTCGTATATATATGGAGATCCGTAACTCCGATTGGCCTGAATCCTTCGCCGTGATTTTTTTCCGAATATTAGCTTTCTTGCGGCAAAAGAAGAGTGTCAACCGCCTTACGGTGGGCTCACGAGGGTAGGGGCGCGCCCTAAGGGGGGGCGCCCCCTGCCTCGTTACCACCTCGGGCACTAGTTCGCGTTGATTTTCCTTCCAAATTTTCCATATTTTCCAAAAATAAGCTCCGTCCGTTTTTATCCCGTTTGGACTCCGTTTGATATGGCTATTCTGCGAAACAAAAAACATTCAATAGACAGGAACTGGCACTGGGCACTGGATCAATATGTTAGCCCCAAAAATAATATAAAAAGTTGCCAAAAAGTATATGAAAGTTGAATAATATTGGCATGGAACAATCAAAAATTATAGATACGACGGAGACGTATCAATATTCCAATGATGGGCTTCCTCAAAATGCCCTAGGTCTTCGTGAGCAAGCGAGTTGGATGCACACCCACTTTGTTCCTTTTGTTGAGCTTTCATATACTTATAGCTCTAGTGCATCCGTTGCATGGCAATCCCTACTCACTCACATTGATATCTATTGATGGGCATCTCCATAGCCTGTTGATACGCCTAGTTGATGTGAAACTATCTTCCCTTTTTTGTCTCCTCCACAACCACCATTCTATTCCACCTAAAGTGTTATGTCCATGGCTCCTGCTCATGTATTGCGTGAAGATTGAAAAAGTTTGAGAACACCAAAAGTATGAAAACAATTGCTTGGCTTGTCATCGGGGTTGTGCATGATTTAAATACTTTGTGTGGTGAAGATAGAGCATAGCCAGACTATATGATTTTGTAGGGATAACTTTCTTTGGCCATGTTATTTTGAAGAGACATAATTGCTTAGTTAGTATGCTTGAAGTATTATTATTTATATGTCAATATTGAACTTTTGTCTTGAATCTTTCGGATCTGAATATTCATACCACAATTAAGAAGAATTACACTGAAATTATGCCAAGTAGCATTCCACATCAAAAATTCTGTTTTTATCATTTACCTACTCCAGGACGAGCAGGAATTAAGCTTGGGCATGCTTGATACGTCTCCAACGTATCTATAATTTTTGATTGTTCCATGCTCTATTATATTCTGTTTTGGACATTATTGGGCTTTATAATACACTTATATATTATTTTTGGGACTAACCTATTAACCGGAGGCCCAACCCAGAATTGCTGTTTTTTTGCCTATTTTAGGGTTTCGCAGAAAAAGAATATCAAACGGAGTCCAAATGGAATGAAACCTTCGGGAACGTGATTTTCGAAACGAACATGATCCAGATGACTTGGACCCTACGTTAAGCAATCAACGAGGAAGGCACGAGATAGGGGGGCGCGCCCTCCACCCTCGTGGGCCCCTTGTTGCTCCACCGACGTACTCCTTCCTCCTATATATACCTACGTACCCCCAAACTACCAGATACGGAGCCAAAACCCTAATTCCACCACCGTAACTTTCTGTATCCACGAGATCCCATCTTGGGGCCTTTTTCGAAGCTCCGCCGGAGGAGGCATCGATCACAGAGGGCTTCTACATCAACACCATAGCCTCTCCGATGAAGTGTGAGTAGTTTACTTTAGACCTACAGGTCCATACTTATTAGCTAGATGGCTTCTTCTCTCTTTTTGGATCTCAATACAAAGTTCTCCCCCTCTCTTGTGGATATCTACTCGATGTAATCTTCTTTTGGCGTGTGTTTGTTGAGACCGATGAATTGTGGGTTTATGATCAAGTTTATCTATGAACAATATTTGAATCTTCTCTGAATTCTTTTATGTATGATTGGTTATCTTTGCAAGTCACTTCAAATTATCAGTTTGGTTTGGCCTACTAGATTGATCTTTCTTGCAATGGGAGAAGTGCTAGGCTTTGGGTTCAATCTTGCGGTGTCCTTTCCCTGTGACAGTAGGGGCAGCAAGGCACGTATTGTATTGTTGCCATCGAGGATAACAAGATGGGTTTATATCATATTGCATGAGTTTATCCCTCTACATCATGTCATCTTGCTTAAAGCGTTACTCTGTTCTCTTGAACTTAATACTCTAGATGCATGCTGGATAGCGGTCGATGTGTGGAGTAATAGTAGTAGATGCAGGCAGGAGTCGGTCTACTTGTCTCGAACGTGATGCCTATATACATGATCATACCTAGATATTCTCATAACTATGCTCAATTCTATCAATTGCTCAACAGTAATTTGTTCACCCATCGTAAATACTTATGCTCTTGAGAGAAGCCACTAGTGAAACCTATGGCCCCCAGGTCTATCTTCCATCATATTAATCTTCCAATACTTAGTTATTTCCTTTGCCATTTATTTTACTTTGCATCTTTTATTTCTCTTTATCACAAAAATACCAAAAATATTATCTTATCATATCTATCAGATCTCACTCTCGTAAGTGACCGTGTAGGGATTGACAACCCCTTATCGCGTTGGTTGCAAGGATTTATTTGTTTGTGTAGGTGCGAGGGACTTGTGCGTGGCCTCCTACTGGATTGATACCTTGATTCTCAAAAACTGAGGGAAATACTTACGCTACTTTGCTGCATCGCCCTTTCCTTTTCAAGGGAAAACCAACGCAAGTGCTCAAGAGGTAGCAGAAACCCAAGTTTGGGCCTAAGCCCGAGACTGTGTGCTTCTACTGCAAATGGACTGGTCACTGGAAGCGGAACTGCCCCAAGTATTTGGCGGAGAAAAAGGATGGCAAAGTGAAAGGTATATTTGATATAAATGTTATTGATGTGTACCTTACTAATGCTCACAGTAGTGCCTGGGTATTTGATACTGGTTCAGTTGCTAACATTTGCAACTCGAAACAGGGGCTACGGATTAAGCGAAGATTGGCTAAGGATGAGGTGACGATGCGCGTGGGAAATGGTTCCAAAGTCGATGTGATCGCCTTCGGCACGCTACCTCTACATCTATCTTCGGGATTCGTTTTAGACCTAAATAATTGTTATTTGGTGCCAGCGTTGAGCATGAACATTATATCTGGATCTTGTTTGATGCGAGACGGTTATTCATTTAAATCATAGAATAATGGTTGTTCTATTTATATGAGTAATATCTTTTATGGTCATGCACCCTTGATGAGTGGTCTATTTTTACTAAATCTTGATAGTAGTGATAAACATGTTCATAGTATTGAAGCCAAAAGATGCAGAGTTGATAATGATAGTGCATCTTATTTGTGGCATTGCCGTTTAGGTCATATTAGTGTAAAGCGCATGAAGAAACTCCATTCTGATGGACTTCTGGAATCACTTGATTATGAATCACTTGGTACTTGCGAACCATGCCTCATGGGCAAGATGACTAAAACTCCGTTCTCCGGAACAATGGAGCGAGCAACAGAGTTATTGGAAATCATACATACTAATGTATGTGGTCCAATGAACGTTGAAGCTCGTGGCGGATATCGTTATTTTCTCACCTTCACAGATGATTTTAGCAGATATGGGTATATCTACTTAATGAAACATAAGTCTGAAACATTTGAAAAGTTCACAGAATTTCAGAGTGTAGTGGAAAATCATCGTAACAAGAAAATCAAGTTTCTGTGATCTGATCGTGGAGGTGAATGATACGTCCATTTTGCATCATGCTTTTATATCGATATTTATTGCATTATGGGCTGTTATTACACATTATGTCACAATACTTATGCCTATTCTCTCTTATTTAACAAGGTTTACATAAAGAGGGATAATGCCAGCAGCTGGGATTCTGGGCTAGAAAAGGAGCAAATATTAGAGACCTATTCTACACAGCTCCAAAAGTCCTGAAACTTCACGGAAGACGTTTTCCAAATATATAAAAAATACCGAGAGCAAGAACTTCACCAGGGGGCCACACCCTGCCCACGAGGGTGGGGGCGCGCCCTACCCCCCTGGGCGCGCCCCCTACCTCGTGGGCCCCCTGGTGGCCCTCCGGTGGCCATCTTCTGCTATATGAAGTCTTTCGATGGGAAAAAATAACAAGCCATCTTCTCGGACGAAACTCCGCCTCCACGAGGCGGAACCTTGGCGGAACCAATCTAGGGCTCTGGCGGAGCTGTTCTATCGGGGAAACTTCCCTCCCGGAGGGGGAAATCATCGCCATCGTCATCATCAACGCTCCTCTCATCGGGAGAGGGCAATCTCCACCAACATCTTCGTCAACACCATCTCCTCTCAAAACCCTAGTTCATCTCTTGTATCCAATTCTTGTCTCCAAGTCCGGGATTGGTGCTAGTAGGTTGCTAGTAGTATTAATTACTCCTTGTAGTTGATGGTAGTTGGTTTAATTGGTGGAAGATCATATGTTCAGATCCTATATGCACATTAATACCCCTCTGATTATGAACATGTTTATGCTTTGTGAGTAGTTACTTTTGTTCCTAAGGACACGGGAGAAGTCTTGCTATTAGTAGTCATGTGAATTTGGTATTCGTTCGATATTTTGATGAGATGTATGTTGTCTCTTCTCTAGTGGTGTTATGTGAATGTCGACTAAATGACACTTCACCATTGTTTGGGCCTAGAGGAAGGCATTGGGAAGTAATAAGTAGATGATGGGTTGCTAGAGTGACAGAAGCTTAAACCCTAGTTTATGATTTGCTTCGTAAGGGGCTGATTTGGATCCATATGTTTTATGCTGTGGTTAGGTTTACCTTAATACTTTTGTTGTAGTTGCGGATGCTTGCAATAGAGGTTAATCATAAGTGGGATGCTTGTCCAAGTAAGGGCAGTACCCAAGCACCGGTCCACCCACATACCAAATTATCAAAGTACCGAACGCGAATCATATGAGCGTGATGAAAACTAGCTTGATGATATTCCCATGTGTCCTTGGGAGCGCTTTACATCATATAAGAGTTTGTCCAGGCTTGTCCTTTGCTACAAAAAGGATTGGGCCACCTTGCTGCACCTTATTTACTTTTGTTTCTTGTTGCTCGTTACAAATTATCCTATCACAGAACTATTTGTTACCACTTATTTCAGTACTTATAGAGAATACCTTGCTGGAAACCGCTTATCATTTCCTTCTGCTCCTCGTTGGGTTCGACACTCTTACTTATCGAAAGGACTACGATAGATCCCCTATACTTGTGGGTCATCAAGACCCTTTTCTGGCGCCGTTGCCGGGGAGTGAAGCGCCTTTGGTAGGTGGAATTTGGTAAGGAAAAATTTATATAGTGTGATGAAATTTACTGTCACTTGTTACCATGGAAAGTAATCCCCCGAGGGGCTTGTTTGGGGTATCTTCACCCCGACCAGTAGAGCAAAGAGTTGCTCCTCAACCTACTCAACCTACTGAAAATGAAAATGAAAATGTCTGCTTTGAAATTCCTTCGGGTATGATAGAAAAACTGCTAGCTAATCCTTTTTTAGGAGATGGAACAAAACATCCTGATGAGCATCTAATATATGTGGATGAAGTTTTTGGATTATTTAAGCTTGCAGGTGTACCCAGAGATGTTGTTAAGAAGAAGATATTCCCTTTATCTTTATAGGGAGATGCATCGACATAGTATAGGCTATGTGATGATATGGGGTCTTGGAATTACAAACGATTGAAATTGGAATTTCATCAGAAGTTTTATCCTATGCATCTTTTTCATCATGATCGCAATTACATATATAACTCTTGGCCTCGCGAAGGAGAAAGCATCGCTCAAGCATGGGGGAGGCTTAAATCAATGTTATATTCATGCCCCAATCATGAGCTCTCAAGAGAAATGATTATTCAAAAAATTTATGCTTGGCTTTCTGAAAACAATCGCACCATGCTTGATACTTCTTGTGATGGCGCTTTTATGATGAAGACTATTGAATTCAAATGAGATTTATTGGAAAGAATTAAACGCAACTCCGAAGATTGGGACCTCGACAAAGGTAAGGAGTCAGGTATGACACCTAGTTTTGATTGTGTTAAATCTTTTATGGATACCGATATTTTTCGTAAATTTAGCACTAAATATGGACTTGACTCCGAAATAGTAGCTTCTTTCTGTGAATCTTTTGCTACTTATGTTGATCTCCCCAAGGAGAAGTGGTTTAAATATCATCCTCCCATAGAAGTAAAAGTAGCAGCACCTATTAAGTTGAAGAAAAGATTGTCACTTATAATGATCCAATTGTTCCTACTTCTTATGTTGAGAGACCACCTTTTCCTGTTAGGATAAAGGATCATGCTAAAGCTTCAACTGTGGTTCGTAAAAGCAATATTAAAACTTATACACCTCATGAGCACATTAAAGTTGAACCTGATATTGCTATTGTTAAAGATCTCTTGTCTGATAATATTGATGGGCATGTTATTTATTTCTGTGATGAAACTGCTAGAATTGCTAAACCGTGTGCTAAAGACAAACCTAGACCTGTGGTAGGCATGCCTGTTATTTGTGTTAAAATAGGAGATCATTGTTATCATGGCTTATGTGATATGGGTGCTAGTGCTAGTGCAATACCTTATTCCTTATACAAAGAAGTTATGCATGATATTGCACCTGCTGAGATGGAAGATATTGATGTCACAATTAAACTTGCCAATAGAGATACCATTTCACTAATGGGAATTGTTAGAGATATTGAAGTCTTGTGTGGGAAAACTAAATATCCTGCTGATTTTCTTGTTCTTGGTTCCCCATAAGATAGCTTTTGTCCCATTATTTTTGGTAGACCCTTCTTAAATACTGTTAATGCTACCATAGATTGCAAAGGGGATGTTGTTACTATCAGTTTAGATGATATGACTCATGAATTTAATTTCTCTAAATTTAGTAGACAACACCGTGAAGAAGAATTACCTAGTAAGGATGAAATTATTGGCCTTGCTTCTATTGCCGTACCTCCTAGTGATCCTTTAGAACAATATTTGCTAGACCATGAAAATGACATGTTTATGAATGAAAGAAGGGAATTAGATGAAGTATTCTTTAAACAGGAACCTATTCTGAAAAACAATTTGCCTGTTGAAATCCTAGGGGATCCTCCTCCACCCAAGGGTGATCCCGTGTTTGAGCTTAAACCATTACCTGATACTCTTAAATATGCTTATCTTGATGAGAAAAAGATATATCATGTTATTATTAGTGCTAACCTTTTAGAGCATGAGGAAGAGAGATTATTGAAAACTCTGAAGAAGCACTGTGCTGCTATTGGGTATACTCTTGATGATCTTAAGGGCATTAGTCCCACTCTATGTCAACATAAAATTAATTTGGAAGAAGATGCTAAACCAGTTCGTGATCATCAACGCTGGCTGAATCCTAAAATGAAAGAAGTGGTAAGAAAGGAAATACTAAAGCTCCTTGAGGCAGGTATAATCTATCCCGTTGCTGATAGTCAGTGGGTAAGCCCTGTCCATTGTGTCCCTAAGAAGGGAGGTATTACTGTTATTCCTAATGATAAAGATGAATTGATCCCTCAAAGAATTATTACTGGTTATAGGATGGTAATTGATTTTCGCAAATTAAATAAGGCTACTAAAAAGGATCATTACCCCTTACCTTTTATCGACCAAATGCTAGAAAGATTATCCAAACATACACATTTTTGCTTTCTAGATGGTTATTTTGGTTTCTCTCAAATACCGGTGTCAGCTAAAGATCAACCAAAGACAACTTTTACATGCCCTTTTGGTACTTTTTCTTGTAGACGTATGCCTTTTGGTTTATGTAATGCACCTGCTACCTTTCAAAGATGCATGATGGCTATATTCTCTGACTTTTGTGAAAAGATTTGTGAGGTTTTCATGGATGACTTTTCCGTCTATGGATCTTCTTTTGATGATTGCTTGAGCAACCTTGATCGAGTTTTGCAGAGATGTGAAGAAACTAATCTTGTCTTGAATTGGGAAAAGTGCCACTTTATGGTTAATGAAGGTATTGTCTTGGGGCATAAAGTTTCTGAAAGAGGTATTGAAGTTGATAAAGCCAAAGTTGATGCTATTGAGAAGATGCCATGTCCCAAGGACATCAAAGGTATAAGAAGTTTCCTTGGCCATGCCGGATTTTATAGGAGGTTTATTAAGGACTTCTCAAAAATTTCTCGGCCTCTGACTAATTTATTACAAAAATATATACCATTTGTTTTTTATGATGATTGTGTAGAAGCATTTGAAATACTTAAGAAAGCATTGATCTCTGCACCTATTGTTCAACCACCTGATTGGAATTTACCCTTTGAAATTATGTGCGATGCTAGTGATTATGTTGTACGTGCTGTTCTAGGACAAAGAGTTGATAAGAAACTAAATGTTATTCAATATGCCAGTAAAACTCTAGACAATGCTCAAAGAAATTATGCTACCACTGAAAAAGAATTCTTAGCAGTTGTATTTGCTTGTGATAAGTTTAGACCTTATATTGTTGATTCTAAAGTAACTATTCACACTGATCATGCTGCTATTAAATATCTTATGGAAAAGAAAGATGCTAAACCTAGACTTATTAGATGGGTTCTCTTGCTACAAGAATTTGATTTGCATATTGTTGATAGAAAGGGAGCTAAGAACCCCGTTGCAGACAACTTGTCTAGGTTAGAAAATGTGCTTGATGACCCGCTTCCTATTGATGATAGCTTTCCTGATGAGCAATTAAATGTCATAAATGCTTCTCATACTGCTCCATGGTATGCTGATTATGCTAATTACATTGTTGCTAAGTTTATACCACCTAGTTTCACATACCAGCAAAAGAAAACGTTCTTCTATCATTTGAGGCATTACTTTTGGGATGACCCACATCTTTATAAAGAAGGAGTAGATGGTGTTATTAGACGTTGTGTACCTGAGCATGAACAGGAACAGATCCTGCGCAAGTGTCACTCTGAAGCCTATGGAGGACACCATGCTGTAGATAGAACTGCACATAAGGTATTGCAATCTGGTTTTTATTGGCCTACTCTCTTCAAGGATGCCCGTAAGTTTGTCTTATCTTGTGATGAATGTCAAAGAATTGGTAATATTAGTAGACGTCAAGAAATACCTATGAATTATTCACTCATTATTGAACCATTTGATGTTTGGGGCTTTGACTATATGGGATCCTTTCCTTCCTCTAATGGATATACACATATTTTAGTTGCTGTTGATTACGTTGCTAAGTGGGTAGAAGCTATTCCAACTAGTAGTGCTGATCATAACACTTCTATTAAAATGCTTAAAGAAGTTATTTTTCCAAGATTTGGAGTCCCTAGATATTTAATGACTGATGGTGGTTCACATTTTATTCATGGTGCCTTCTGTAAAATGCTTGCTAAATATGATGTTAATCATAGAATTGCATCCCCTTATCATCCTCAGTCTAGTGGTTAAGTAGAATTGAGTAATAGAGAACTCAAATTAATTTTGCAAAAGACTGTTAATAGATCTTGAAAAAATTGGTCCAAGAAACTTGATGATGCATTATGGGCCTATAGAACTGCATATAAAAATCCTATGGGTATGTCTCCGTATAAAATGGTATATGGAAAAGCATGTCACTTACCTCTCGAACTAGAACACAAGGCATATTGGGCTATTAAAGAACTCAATTATGATTTTAAACTTGCTGGTGAGAAGAGGTTATTTGATATTAGCTCACTTGATGAATGGAGAACCCAAGCCTACGAAAATGCCAAGTTGTTTAAAGAAAAAGTTAAACGATGGCATGATAAAAGGATACAAAAGCGTGAGTTTAATGTAGGTGATTATGTATTACTATACAACTCTCATTTAATATTTTTTGCAGGAAAACTTCTCTCTAAATGGGAAGGTCCTTACGTTATCGAGGAGGTCTATCATTCCGGTGCCATAAAAATCAACAACTTTGAAGGCACAAATCCGAAGGTGGTGAACGGTCAAAGAATCAAACACTATATCTCAGGTAATCCCATAAATGTTGAAACCAATGTTATTGAAACCGTAACCCCGGAGGAATACATAAGGGACACTTTCCGGAACGTTTCAGACTCCGAAAAGGAATAGGTATGTGGTACGGTAAGTAAACCAACTCCAAAACAGTTTTAAGGCAATATTTCTCCGTTTTGGAATATTTAGAAAAATAGAAAAATAAGAAGCAGTCTGGGAAGGACACGAGGCCTCCACGAGGGTGGAGGGCGCGCCCTACCCTACTGGGCGCGCCCCCTACCTTGTGGGCACCTCGTGTGCTCTTCGGACTCCGTTTTCATACACGACACGTATTTTGGTCGGTAAAAATTCATTATATAATCTCCCGAAGGTTTTGACTCCCGTATCATGCAAAAATCTTCTATTTGTGTTTTGAGCTGTTGCTATTGCAGATTAGAGCAGGATGTCTTTGCAAGAGTCAGTTGGGGAGAGCCGGGTGTCTCATCCGGCACCGAGATCAATGACAAACAACAATGTTGACCTCTTTGGGCCAGCAACGGAGGAAGAGATGGAGGCCGAATTGAAGAGGATAGGTGCCATGGAGGAGGATCAAGAAGTCACTTCCCGCTTCCGAGCTGGATTCACCATGGGAGAACTGCAGAGCTCGGCTATTCCAAACTCGGTTATCCCTTCCAATGTTAGATTTCTTTCTTATGAGAATATGAAACAGAGCGTCATTGGTTCTCCCGCAGCTATGCAGCACCCTTGGGTGCAGGGAGCTTTGGTTGTTACAGGAAAACTCCGAAAGGAAATAATGGACCTCAAGCAGCAAGTCAATAAGCTCGAGGAGGAGAATCGTATCCTGAGAGGCATCATCGCCAAGAACATCACATCACCACCCACGAAATGAGAGACACAATCATCTGGGTATGGGCACTCCCCTTGGCAACTGCCAAGCTTGGGGGAGTGCCCCGGTATCGTATCACCATCACTTTTATCTTTACCGTTTTTCTTAGTTCGATCCTTTTGGTAATATCTTGATCTAGTAGAATAAAAGTTCTTAGTATGATCTAGTTGTGATTTTTGCTTTATAATCCTTCTATGTAATCAAGTCCGTGAGCTATATAATAAAGATTAGTGTTGAGTCAAGGGCTTGATTATTTTGCCATGATCCTAAAGAAATAAAAGAAAAGAGAAAGAAATAAAAAGAAACAAAGAGATCATGTGAGCCTTATGGAGAGTAATGAGCTCACATCGAAAAAGTATGATGAATAAAAGTTGTTGAGAGTTGACAAACATAGTTTTGGTCATCGTTGCAATTAATAGGAAGTAATAAAGAAAGAGAGGTCTTCACATATAAATATACTATCTTGGACATCTTTTATGATTGTGAGCACTCATTAAAATATGACATGCTAAAAGAGTTGACGTTGGACAAGGAAGACAACATAATGGGTTATGTTTTCTTACATCTGAGATAAATTATATTGTCATGGATCATCCAACATGGTTGAGCTTGCCTTTCCCCCTCATGCTAGCCAAATTCAACGCACCAAGGAGAGATACTACTTGTGCTTCCAAATACCCTTAAACCAGTTTTGCCATGAGAGTCCACTATACCTACCTATGGATTGAGTAAGATCCTCCAAGTAAGTTGTCATTGGTGCAAGCAATAAAAATTGATCTCTAAATATGTATGACTTATTAGTGTGGGAGAAAATAAGCTTTATACGATCGTGTGATATGGAAGAAATAAAGGCGACAGACTGCATAATAAAGGTCCATATCATAAGTGAAGGAAATATGCCCTAGAGGCAATAATAAAGTTATTATTTATTTCCTTATATCATGATAAATGTTTATTATTCATGCTAGAATTGTATTAACCGGAAACATAATACATGTGTGAATACATAGACAAACAAACTGTCACTATTATGCCTCTACTTGACTGGCTCGTTGATCAAAGATGGTTATGTTTCCTAACCATAGACATGAGTTGTCATTTGATTAACGGGATCACATCATTAGGAGAATGATGTGATTGACTTGACCCGTTCCGTTAGCATAGCACTTGATCTTTTAGTTTGTTGCTATTGCTTTCTTCATGACTTATACATGTTCCTATGACTATGAGATTATGCAACTCCCGTTTACCGGAGGAACACTTTGTGTGCTACCAAACGTCACAACGTAACTGGGTGATTATAAAGGTGCTCTACAGGTGTCTCCGAAGGTACTTGTTGGGTTGGCGTATTTCGAGATTAGGATTTGTCACTCCGATTGTCGGAGAGGTATCTCTGGGCCCTCTCGGTAATGCACATCACCTAAGCCTTGCAAGCATTGCAACTAATGAGTTAGTTGCGAGATGATGTATTACGGAACGAGTAAAGAGACTTACCGGTAACGAGGTTGAACTAGGTATTGAGATACCGACGATCGAATCTCGGGCAAGTAACATACCAATGATAAAGGGAACAACGTATGTTGTTATGCGGTTTGACCGATAAAGATCTTCATAGAATATGTGGGAGCCAATATGAGCATCCAGGTTCCACTATTGGTTATTGACCGGAGACGTGTCTCGATCATGTCTACATAGTTCTCGAACCCGTAGGGTCCGCACGCTTAAAGTTCGGTGACGATCGTAATAAGAGTTTTTGTGTTTTGATGTACCGAAGGTTGTTCGGAGTCCCGGATGAGATCGGGGACATGACGAGGAGTCTCTAAATGGTTGAGACGTAAAGATTGATATATTGGATGACTATGTTTGGACATCGGAAGGGTTCCGAGTGGTTCAGGCATTTTTCCAGAGTACCGGGAGGTTACCGGAACCCCCGGAAGAAGTTATGGGCCTTATGGGCCATAAGAAGGAAGCACACCAGCCCACAAGGGGCTGGTGCGCCCCCTTTGGGCAGGAGGCCGAATTGGAGAAGGTTTGGGGGGTGCGCCCCCCCCCCCTTTCCTTCTCTCCTACTCCTCCTTCCCTTCCTCTCCTACTCCAACTAGGGAAGGGAGGAATCCTACTCCCGGTGGGAGTAGGACTCCTCCAGGGCGCGCCATAGGGGCTGGCCCTCTCCCCCTCCTCCACTCCTTTATATACAGGGGTGGGGGCACCCCATAGACACACAAGTTGATCTTCGTGATCGTTCCTTAGCCGTGTGCGGTGCCCCCTTCCACCATATTCCACCTCGGTCATATCGTAGCGGTGCTTAGGCGAAGCCCTGCGTCGGTAGAGCATCATCACCGTCATCACGCCGTCGTGCTGACGAAACTATCCCTCAACACTTTGCTGGATCGGAGCTCGAGGGACGTCACCGAGTTGAACGTGTGCAGAACTCAGAGGTGCCGTATGTTCGGTACTTGGATCGTTTGGATCGGGAAGACGTACGACTACTTCCCCTATGTTGTGTCAACGCTTCCGTCGCTGGTCTACGAGGGTACGTAGACAACACTCTCCTCTCTCGTTGCTATGCATCACCATGATCTTGCGTGTACGTAGGAAATTTTTTGAAATTACTGCGTTCCCCAACAATAAGTGGCAATATAAAGTGACGTTCTTTCGCATTAAGATTTTGTGCATCCAACCATAAAAGTGTATGACAACCTCTGCTTCCCTCTGCAAAGGGCCTATCTTTTATTTCTATCTCCTACCTTGCATAAGAGTCATGGCGATCTTCACCCTTCCGTTTTACATTTTATCCTTTGGCAAGCACAGTATGTTGGAAAGATCCTGGTATATATGGCTAATTGGATGTGAGTTTTCATAAACTATTACTGTTGACATTACCCTTGAGGTAAAACGTTGGGAGGCAAAACTATAAGCCTCTATCTTTATCTGTGTCCGATTAAAACTCCATACCCATAAGTATTGCGTGAGTGTCAGCAATTGTGAAAGACTATATGACAGTTGAGTATGTCGACTTGCTGAAAAGCTCTTATACATTGACTCTTTCCTATGTTATGATAAATTGCAATTGCTCCAACGACTGAGATTATAGTTTGTTAGTTTTCAATGAAGTTTACTATTCATACTTGAGATTGTGATTGAATTATTACTCTAGCATAAGAAATCATATGCCAAGAATTATATAAGTTGTTGTCCTCAGAATGATCATGATGCCCTCATGTCCGTATTTTATTTTTATCGACACCTCTATCTCTAAACATGTGGACATATTTTTCGATTTCGGCTTTTCGCTTGAGGACAAGCGAGGTCTAAGCTTGGGGGAGTTGATACGTCCATTTTGCATCATGCTTTTATATCGATATTTATTGCATTATGGGCTATTATTACACATTATGTCACAATACTTATGCCTATTCTCTCTTATTTTACAAGGTTTACATAAAGAGGGAGAATGCCAGCAGCTGGGATTCTGGGCTGGAAAAGGAGCAAATATTAGAGACCTATTCTGCATAGCTCCAAAAGTCCTGAAACTTCACGGAAGACGTTTTCCAAATATATAAAAAATACTGAGAGCAAGAACTTCACCAGGGGGGCACACCCTGCCTACGAGGGTGGGGGGCGCGCCCTACCCCCCTAGGCGCGCCCCCTACCTCATGGGCCCCCTGGTGGCCCTCCGGTGGCCATCTTCTGCTATATGAAGTCTTTCGATGGGAAAAAATAACAAGCCATCTTCTCGGATGAAACTCCGCCGCCACGAGGCGGAACCTTGGCGGAACCAATCTAGGGCTCTGGCAGAGCTGTTCTGTCGGGGAAACTTCCCTCCCAAAGGGGGAAATCATCGCCATCGTCATCACCAACCCTCTCATCGGGAGAGGGCAATCTCCATCAACATCTTCATCAGCACCATCTCCTCTCAAAACCCTAGTTCATCTCTTGTATCCAATTCTTGTCTCCAAGTCCGGGATTGGTGCTAGTAGGTTGCTAGTAGTGTTAATTACTCCTTATAGTTGATGCTAGTTGGTTTAATTGGTGGAAGATCATATGTTCAGATTCTATATGCACATTAATACCCCTCTGATTATGAACATGTTTATGATTTGTGAGTAGTTACTTTTGTTCCTGAGGACACGGGAGAAGTCTTGCTATTAGTAGTCATGTGAATTTGGTATTCGTTCGATATTTTGATGAGATGTATGTTGTCTCTTCTCTAGTAGTGTTATGTGAACATCGACTACATCACACTTCACCATTGTTTGGGCCTATAGGAAGGCATTGGGAAGTAATAAGTAGATGATGGGTTGCTAGAGTGACAGAAGCTTGAACCCTAGTTTATGCGTTGCTTCGTAAGGGGCTGATTTGGATCCATATGTTTCATGCTATGGTTAGGTTTACCTTAATACTTTTGTTGTAGTTGCGGATGCTTGCAATAGAGGTTAATCATAAGTGGGATGCTTGTCCAAGTAAGGGCAGTACCCAAGCACTGGTCCACCCACATACCAAATTATCAAAGTACCGAACACGAATCATATGAGCGTGATGAAAACTAGCTTGAAGATATTCCCATGTGTCCTTGGGAGCGCTTTACATCATATAAGAGTTTGTCCAGGCTTGTCCTTTGCTACAAAAAGGATTGGGCCACCTTGCTGCACCTTATTTACTTTTGTTACTTGTTTCTCGTTACAAATTATCCTATCACAAAACTATCTGTTACCACTTATTTCAGTACTTGTAGACAATACCTTGCTAGAAACCGCTTATCATTTCCTTCTGCTCCTCGTTGGGTTCGACACTCTTACTTATCGAAAGGACTACGATAGATCCCCTATACTTGTGGGTCATCAGTGAATATCTGAGTTATGAGTTTGGACTTCATTTTAAACAATGCGGAATAGTTTCGCAACTCACGCCACCTGGAACACCACAACATAATGGTGTGTCCGAACATCGTAACCGCACTTTATTAGATATGGTGTGATCTATGATGTCTCTCACTGATTTACCGCTATCGTTTTGGGAGACTGAAGGAAATATGCCCTAGAGGCAATAATAAAGTTGTTATTTATATTTCCTTATATCATGATAAATGTTTATTATTCATGCTAGAATTGTATTAACCGGAAACTTAGTACATGTGTGAATACATAGACAAACAGAATGTCACTAGTATGCCTCTTCTTAACTAGCTTGTTAAATCAATGATGGTTATGTTTCCTAACAATAGACATGAGTTGTCATTTGATTAACAGGGTCATATCATTAGAGAATGATGTGATTAACTTGACCATCCATTAGCTTAGCACAATGATCGTTTAGTTTGTTGCTATTGCTTTCTCCATAACTTCTACATGTTCCTATGACTATGAGATCATGCAACTCCCGAATACCGGAGAAACACTTTGTGTGCTACCAAACGTCACAACGTAACTGGGTGATTATAAAGGTGCTCTACAGGTGTCTCCGATGGTGTTTGTTGAGTTCGTATAGATCGAGATTAGGATTGGCACTCCGATTGTCCGAGAGGTATCTCTAGGCCCTCTCGGTAATGTACATCACTATAAGCCTTGCAAGCAATGTAGCTAATGAGTTAGTTATGGGATGTAGCATTATGGAATGAGTAAAGAGACTTGCCGGTAACGAGATTGAACTAGGTATTGAGATACCGATAATCGAATCTCGGGCAAGTAACATACCGATGACAAAGGGAACAACGTATATCATTATGAGGTTTGACTGATAAAGATCTTCGTAGAATATGTGGGAGCCAATATGAACATCCAGGTTCCGCTATTGGTTATTGACCAGAGACGTGTCTCGGTCATGTCTACATAGTTATCGAACCTGTAGGGTCCGCACGCTTAACGTTCGGTGACGACCGGTATTAGGAGTTTATATGTTTTAATGTACCGAAGGTTGTTCGGAGTCCCGGATATGATCACAGACATGACGAGGAGTCTCTAAATGGTCGAGACATAAAGATCGATATATTGGATGACTATGTTTGACATCGGAATGGTTCCGGTAAGTTTGGGCATTAATCGGAGTACCGGGGGTTACCGGAACCCCCCGGGGAGTATATGGGCCCTAATGGGCTTTAGGGGAGAGAGGGAGGGGCTGCCTAGGGCAGGCCATGCGCCCCCCAAGGCCTAGTCCGAATTGGACTAGGGGGGAGGGGCGCCGCCTGTCGTGGTTCTAAGTCTGACAGTAATGTAGGGGGGTAAGTATGGAGAGGCAAGATCTTAGCTATGGAGAAGTTGTAAGCACACAAGGTTTACGAGTTCAGGCCCTTCTCGGAGGAAGTAACAACCCTACGTCTCGGAGCCCGGAGGCGGTCGACTGGATTATGTGTGTATGAATTACAGGGGTGCGAACCCTTTACACTGAGGAGGGGGTGGCTTATATAGAGTTCGCCGGACCCCTCCGGCCCTCAGTTATGCAGGGTTTAATATACATTAAGGTCGGGCGTTACTGGTAACGCCCTTAATAAAGTGTTATAATGACCATAAAAGCTACTTAATAACCGACCGTTAGCGTGCGGAGTGCCTTTAGGTCTTCTCCCCGTCGAGTGGTTTGGTCTTGGTCGAGTGATCGCTTCTTGGTCGAGTGTCTTCGAGTCTGTTGAGTGGAACACCTCCAAGTCGATTGAAAGGTGATTTCTTCTAGAGATGTCCTTGGGTAGGGCAGTTTGGACAGGTCCATGACCCTACCCTAGGTACATAGCTTCATCATTAGCCCCCGAATGGATCGAGGTTTGAGTGGGGAAGGAGTTGAGAATTTCCCCGACTCATTTTTCATGCCATGAGCATATCTGGTTTCGGATCAATGAACATGAGTGATGACAACAACTTCCTTTTCAGTCGCCATGATCCATTCTTAGTTTTTTTTGTCGAGTGAGTTTCTCTACTTGATAGGCTCCGAGTGATGGTGTGGAGGAGATCTTCGGTCCGACAAGTTGTTCTGTTGCCCACAGATTTCACGGGATCTGAATTTTGGGAAGCGCGTGGGACGGGGAGGCCGCAGTAATCGGATGGGATAGGGTGGAGCCGCCTCGATCCCCGCGCCACCTTTGTCGCCACGTATCGCGCGCGCGATTGCTACGAGATTTGACAGGACCGCCCGGGCCTACCAGTCAGCCACTCGGAAGCGGCCTCATATAAGGCGTCGGACCGGGGTCTCTCGAACAGTGCATCCCCATTATCTCTTCTCCTCTTCAGGCTCCTTCGTCACGCTCGCTCTCGCCCCAGCACCACCATTCCGGACGCGTCTCGCCGGTGACGATGGGGAAGGAGAAGACGGCGGCTCTAGAGCGGGCGAACAAGGTGACGGCAAGGGCGAAGGGGAAGGCGACCAGTCGGGGTGGATCTTCCTCGCGAACCGGCCTGCCGAAGGGCTGGATCCAGGGCGACTGGATCCGCTCGACGATCACCCAAGAGGACCTCGATGACCTAGCCGAGGGAGGGCTGATTCCCTATGAATCAGCGCGGCTTCCGAGGAATGAATCCGAGCCGCAACCTCGGGAGGGTGAGCGCATTCTCCTTGCCACCCACGTCGACCGTGGATTTTCCTTGCCTCCTCACCCTTTCTTTCAGGGATTTCTGAACTTCTTTGGGGATCAACTCCACCACTTCACTCCCAACACAATCGTTTATCTCGCCGCTTTCGTTTCTTTGTGTGAGAATTTCCTGGGTTGTCGGCCTCACTAGGGCCTTTTCAAGCACATTTTCACTTGTCGCTCCCAGACGGTGAAAAAGGCCAATCTGAGTGATGAGAGGACTCAAGTGATTCAGATGTGTGGGGGTCTTGGTGTTCAGATGAGAGGGAAAAGTTCCTTTCCGGCCATGATTCTTCCCGACTCGGTTCGGGGATGGTAGTCGACCTGGTTTTACTGCAAAGACCAATCGATGCCAGGGCAGTCGACTGGCCTCCCTCCCTTTACCATGGACCGAGTGAGGAAACCCTCCCCTTTGAAGGTGCTCCCGGAGGAGAAGGCGCGGGTGAGGGTGCTGGTTGAGCGAGTGGTCCAGCTTATCCGTGACGGGGTCACCGGTATGGATCTCTTGGAGGTCTTCCTTCAGCGGCGCATCTAGCCTCTTCAAGCTCGAGACCATCCGATGTGGATGTATTCGGGCTTGAAGACTCCACTCGGATTCACCCGGAAGAGGTCGATGACGACACACTGGAGAAGTGGCTGTCGGGCATGACCGGAAACAAGGACAACCCCAGGGGAGCCAGGAGAGTTCCTCCATTCAACCAGTCCCATGTACCAGAGAAGGTCCGATTCTGAGCTTTTGTTTGTAATCTGAATTCACTCGCGCAGCTGCCTATACTGCGTCGACTAACTTTGTTCTCCCTGCTTTCTTTCAGGCCATTATTGAAATGTATTCAATGCCCAACGGAGAGCAAGAGCAGGACCCAGAAGGAGAGGCGAGCGGCGGCGACAGTGGCAAATGGGATTCTGACGGTGGAGGGGACGAAGAAAGCGACGACCCAAGTGACGAAGAAGAAGTCGAGTCGCCTCCTCACAGGGAGAGGCGGTCCAAACTTGACCGAGAACGACCGAGCGCCCATGAAAAGGCGATTGCTCAAGCTGGTCAGTCTTCAAAGCGTCCTCGGACCTCTTCACCAACTCCAACTCAAAAAGCGTCAAAGCATCCCAAAGTCGCAGAGCCGAAGCTTCAGAAGGCGTTGCCGAAGATTAAGATTGACATCCCCGTCGCTTCTGCATAAGTGTCTCCCTTTATATTCACTCGACGCCCTGTGCTATTTGTTTTTCTTTATTTAACCGGACGAACTTTGGAACTGGCAGCGCTGCTACTTCTAGGACCTCAGCTTACAGGGACGATGATGAGGTGATGGAGGATGCGGTCACTTCTAATCTGGGTATGATTTCTGCCATTCTGTCTTTATTTTGGTCGATTCAACTACAATGTGTACCATTGGGTGATGTGATTTTGTCGATTGAACTTTGAACAGCCCCTAACATTATTGACCTCCCTGATTATGATGATGAAGAGCCCGAGAGGCCTTTGACAAGGAAAAATAGGCAAGCTCCTACAAGCGAGGTGCCACAATCGACGCCGAGGGCAGAACCAGTCGTTCAGGACGCTGGTGATGCCAATCGGGGTTGTGTTACCTTCGCCGTGCCATTGTCGAGTGCCTTGCCTTCTTCGTCGACTGCCCAGGCCCCTGTCGACCCACCTTCGGTTTTTGTGACCCATCATGTCCCAGAGGACGAAGTGAATGCTGCCAAGGAAGCCATACGCCAGGCGGGCATTATGATGGAGAAGATGAAGACGGTGCGGGACGCCAGCCAGGCCGCCAACGATGCCAGCTCGGCTCTCCAGAGCAATGTTCAGGTTAGTTGGTCGCCGCTTGTTCTGTTAGGATATGCTATCTGAAGACTCTTTTCCTGAAAATCTTTGCATCTGTACACCCACTGGGTGCGTCGATTAAATTTTTGAACTAGTGGGGGCACGCTGAGTGCACCCACTGGGTGTAGTCCCCGAGACTACGGTGGACTGCTGGCAGTCGACTGTAGTCTTTGTATTTCGATTCTTCGCTCGATGTGGTCTGGCCGCGTCGAGTGTAAACTGAACTGGTAGTTTGTCTCTTCCGCTCGGTCTGGGCGAGTGGGATCAGAACCAGTGGGGGCACGCCAAGTGCACCCACTTGGTGTAGTCCCCGAGACCGCGGTCGACTGCTGGCAGTCGACTGTGGTCTGAGTTCTATTTTCTCTTTTTTCTTCTTTTTTTTTACTCCCTGCACTCGACTCCGGCGGGCCGGTCGAGTGGGATCAGAACCGGTGGGGGCACGCAAAGTGCACCCACTGGGTGTAGTCCCCGAGACTATGGTGGACTACAGGCAGTCGACCGTAGTCTTAGTACTTATTGTCTTTGTCGTTTTTCGCTGTAAAATAACTTCTCCTCTTTGATTTCAGAAATCTTGTGATCTTGGAGCTCGCTTTGCTGACTTAGAGAAACAGCAGATCCAACTGAACCTTGACTTGGAGCTGGCCAAGACAGAGCTGCAAAAGGTCAAGGACGGCACCACTGGTAAGACGAGTTTGTCGACTGGTCTGTCTTAGGCTTGAGTACCCTTCTGCTCTTTCTGAATCAAGCATCATTTCTTTGCAGAAAAACTAAGAGAAGCTCTGGCGAAGAAGGATCAGGATTTGGCTGCTGCTCGAAAGGAGGCTGACGACAGAACCGCTCTGGCTGAACAGAAACTGGCTTCGGTCGGCCAGTTGGAAGAAGAGAATACCAAGATGAAATCTGCTCTGAACGAAGCCAACAAGGAGTGCACGCGCTGGAAGAAGGACAATCTCAACCTGTGCGAGAAGATGGAAGGCATTGCTCGCAGGAGGGACGATCTGGAGAGCTATCTGACGAGCCTTGCCAAGAAGTTGTTCATCAAGCTTGAAGGTGCACATTTTGTTCCGACTGATTTTTTTTGTGTCGACTCAGCGTACGAAAATTGACTTATCCTTGGATCGTGAATGCAGAGTTTTTCCAGAACTTCGAGGAGGAGACTGGGTGGATTGAGCCAGGTTTGGACCCAATCAATTCTCCCGTGAAAGATGAAACTGCCATGAATCTGCTCCGACTGGAATCCCGCATCGACGGTGTCATGGACTACTTGGCTCGACTGAAGGTCGCCATGTCACGGATCGACCCGGCACTTTGGCCAGAGGCCACGCTCTAGAATGACCTCGAGTCCCTGATGACTCGACTTAACGAGATCCCTGACCGAGTGCAGGAGTGGAAGAAATCTTCTGCCCGGTGTGGTGCTGATGTGGCTCTGTCTTTGGTTCGTGTCCATTGCAAGGAGGTGCGACAAGATAAGCTGGCGGCAATCAAGGTCGCCAACACCCAGAAGCATGACTTCTGATCTTTTATGGAGACTTTCATCGCCGCAGCCACTCGGATCGCCGACGGCGTCGACCTAGACGAGTTCGTCGAGCCTGCTAGTCCTCCTCCCGCGGAGTGAACAAACTTTTATGCCTCACCTTAAATTTGCCTCGGAATGCCGAGTGGTTTTTGTAACCCTTAAACTCTTTCGGGCTGAATGCCCGAGCACTTCGATCTGTGGTCCGGAACCTTTAGGATTTATCTGAACTTGGTTTATCGTTGAATATCTTCATGAATCTCCCGCCGAGTGAACTCGTTCTCCATTTGAGACAACTTTTGTATTTGTAGCGCAGCTCCGAAGGAGAAGGAAATAGTCGACCTGCACCTCGTTTCCCTTGCGGGTCGGCGATGGAGCGCGCATTGTATTTGTGGTGAAGCTCATCAGGAGAAGGTGGCAGTCGACCTGCACCTCGTTACTGCAGAGCGGGATGGAGCGCACGTTGTATTTGTGGCGAAGCTCTCCAGGAGAAGGCAGCAGTCGACCTGCACCTCGTTACTGCAGAGCGGGATGGAGCGCACGTTGTATTTGTGGCGAAGCTCTCCAGGAGAAGGCGTTAGTCGACCTGCACCTCGTTACTGCAGAGCGGGATGGAGCGCATGTTGTATTTGTGGCGAAGCTCTCAAGGAGAAGGCGGCAATCAACCTGCACCTCGTCGTCCTTGAGGATTGAGATGTGTTTCGTACTTAGGCGAGTACTGGACTGCAGCTAAGCCCCCGAGTGGGAGGCTGGCTCGCCACTCGGTAGGATTTTCAAACACTTAGGCGAGTACTGGACTGCAGCTAAGCCCCCGAGCGTGAGGGTCGCTCACCGCTCGGTAGGATTTTCAAACACTTAGGCGAGTACTGGACTGCAGCTAAGCCCCCGAGCGGGAGGGTCGCTCACCGCTCGGTAGGATTTTCAAACACTTAGGCGAGTACTGGACTGCAGCTAAGCCCCCGAGCGGGAGGGTCGCTCACCGCTCGGTAGGATTTTCAAACACTTAGGCGAGTACTGGACTGCAGCTAAGCCCCCGAGCGGGAGGGTCGCTCACCGCTCGGTAGGATTTTCAAACTTAGGCGAGTACTGGACTGCAGCTAATCCCCCGAGTGGGAGGTTTGCTCACCACTCGGTAGGGTTTTCAAACACTTAGGCAAGTACTGGACTGCAGCTAAGCCCCTGAGCGGGAGGGTTGCTCACCGCTCGGTAGGATTTTCAAACACTTAGGCGAGTACTGGACTGCAGCTAAGCCCCCGAGTGGGAGGGTCGCTCACCACTCGGTAGGATTTTAAAATAGTTAGGCGAGTACTGGACTGCAGCCAAGCCCCCGAGTGGGAGGGTCGCTCACCACTCGGTAGGATTTTAAAATACTTAGGCGAGTACTGGACTGCAGCTAAGCCCCCGAGTGGGAGGGTCGCTCACCACTCGGTAGGATTTTCAAATACTTAGGCGAGTACTGGACTGCAGCTAAGCCCCCGAGTGGGAGGGTCGCTCACCACTCGGTAGGATTTTCAAATACTTAGGCGAGTACTGGACTGCAGCTAAGCCCCTGAGTGGGAGGGTCGCTCACCATGGTAGGATTTTCAAATACTTAGGCGAGTACTGGATTGCAGCTAAGCCCCCGAGTGGGAGGGCCGCTCACCACTCGGTAGGATTTTCAAATACTTAGGCGAGTACTGGACTGTAGCTAAGCCCCCGAGTGGGAGGGTCGCTCACCACTCGGTAGGATTTTCAAATACTTAGGTGAGTACTGGACTGCAGCGAAGCCCCCGAGTGGGAGGCTGGCTCACCACTCGGTAGGATTTTCAAATACTTAGGCGAAACGGGTTCGCAGCTAAGCCCCCGAGTGGGAGGCTGGCTCACCACTCGGTAGGAAATTATTTTTACAAACTTAGGCGAAACGGATTCGCAGCTAAGCCACCCACTAGGGGATTTCTCACGCAAAACAAAAACAATAACAATCACTGGGAAAATTATAACGCTCTTGTCTTTGATAAATAAACTACAGGAGTTTTTCTTATTACATCTCATCCGAGTGAGAATTCAAGTATAAAAGGGGCGGAGTAGCTCCGCATTCCAGGCTCGTGGCTCATCAATCTGGCGATCGACATTGTAGAAGGTGGTACGCTCCATTGTGGAGGACTCTGGTGACTATGAAGGGGCCTTCCCAAGTAGGAGCGAGTTTGTGTGGTTTAAGTCTTGCTGATAGATGGTCGATCGGATCATGGCCATTTCTCTTTCTTCTTCCAGGAGGTTGACTGTGTCCTGCCGGGCTTGTTCTGCTTCGTCTTCAGAGTAGAGCTCGACTCGAGGGGTGTTGTGAAGCAGGTCACTCGGCAAGACTGCTTCGGCTCCGTAGACCAGAAAGAATGGGGTTCTTCCGGTCGATCGGTTCGGGGTTGTCCTCAATCCCCAAAGAACTTATGAAAGCTCGTCGACCCATGCTCCTGCTGCGTGCTTGAGATCGCGCATCAATCAAGGTTTCAGTCCTTTGAGAATTAAGCCGTTCGCTCTTTCCGCTTGTCCATTTGACTGGGGATGAGCGACTGAAGCGTAGTTGACTCGTGTGCCCTGAGAGGCGCAAAAGGCCCTGAATTTGTCGGAATCGAAGTTTGACCCATTATCAGTGATGATGCTGTGCGGAACTCCATATCTGAATGTCAACTCTCTGATGAAACTGATAGTGGTGCAAGCATCGAGATTCTTGATAAGCTTAGCTTCAATCCATTTGGTGAACTTGTCGATTGCTACTAGCACATGAGTGAAGCCGCTCCTGCCTGTTCTCAGTGGTCCAACCATGTCCAGCCCCCAAATAGCGAAGGGCCAGACGAGTGGAATGGTTTTCCGGGCTGACGCGGGCTTGTGCGACATATTGGAGTAATACTGACATCCTTCACATTTGTCGACTATCTCTTTCGCCATTTCATTCGCTCTTGGCCAGTAGAATCCCGCTCGGTATGCTTTAGCCACAATGGTCCGAGAGGATGCATGATGACCACAGGTTCCCGAGTGGATATCATCAAGGATCATCTGACCTTCTTCTGGTGTAACACACTTCTGACTGACTCCAGTTGCGCTTTCTCTATATAACTGTCCTTTTATGACTGTAAAGGCCTTGGATCGACGGACGATCTGTCGAGCCTCTTCTTCATCTTCTGGGAGCTCTTTCCTTAGGATGTACGCGATGTACGGTATTGTCCAGTCGGGAGTGATGACCAAGACTTCCATGATCAGGTCGACCACAGCTGGAACTTTAACTTCAGTCGGATCTGTGGCACTTTTTTGGCTGCGGGGCCTCTTCAGTGAAGGGATCCTCCTGAACTGATGGTGCGTGGATGTGTTCCAAAAACACATTGCTGGGAATGGCTTCTCTTTTGGAACCTATTTTTGCCAAATCATCAGCTGCTTGATTTTTCAGTCGGGGTATGTGATGAAGTTCTAACCCCTCGAATTTCTTCTCCAGCTTTCTCACTGCATTGCAATAACCAGTCATGGCTGGACTTTTGACGTCCCACTCCTTCATCACCTGATTAACCACCAAATCTGAGTCACCATAGACCATGAGGCGACGGACGCCGAGTGAAATGGCCATGCGCAACCCATATAAAAGTGCTTCATATTCTGCCTCGTTATTGGAGGAATCAAAGTGGATTTGAAGAACATATCTGAGCTTATCTCCTCGGGGGGAGACCAACACCACTCCGGCACCGGAACCATCCAGCATCTTGGAACCGTCGAAGAACATGGTCCAATGCTCCGAGTGAACCTGAGTCGGCAGTTGCTTTCAATCCACTCGGCGACGAAATCTGCGATTGCCTGGGACTTGATAGCTTTCTTTGCCTCAAACTTGATATCTAGAGGAAGCAGTTCAATCGCCCATTTTGCCACTAGACCAGTTGCATCTCTGTTATGCAGGATCTCTGACAATGGAGCGTCGCTGACGACTGTAATGGAATGATCAGAGAAGTAGTGAGCAACTTTCTTTGTGGTCATATAAATCCCATATACAAGCTTCTGATAATGAGGATATCTTTGCTTCGACGGGGTCAAAACTTCAGAAATATAATATACTGGGCGCTGAACTTTGAAGGCTTTTCCTTCTTCTTCCCGCTCGACCGTAAGTACCATACTGACGACTTGTCCCACGGCTGCGATGTAAAGCAGCAAAGGCTCCTTGCTGATTGGGGTAGCAAGCACCGGCTGGGTGGAGAGCAGAGCTTTGAGCTCTGCAAACGCTGCATCAGCTTCAGGAGTCCACTCGAACTTGTCGGACTTCTTCATCAATCGGTAAAGAGGCAATGCCTTTTCACCGAGACGAGATATGAATCGACTTAAAGCGGCCAAGCAACCAGTAAGCTTCTGGACATCGTGCACTCATACAGGACTTTTCATTCGGAGTATTGTACCGACTTTTTCTGGATTGGCGTCGATTCCCCGTTCGGAAACGAGAAAACCGAGTAATTTTCCGCCAGGGACTTCGAATGTGCACTTTGATGGATTGAGCTTGATATCATACCTCCTGAGGTTGGCAAAGGTTTCAGCAAGGTCAGTCAGCAGGTCGGAACCCTTCCGTGACTTGACCACGATATCATCCATGTATGCTTCCACATTTCGACTGATTTGAGTGAGCAAACACTTCTGAATCATCCTCATGAATGTGGCTCCGGCATTCTTGAGGCCAAACGGCATGGTAACGTAACAGAAGCACCCGAATGGAGTGATAAAAGCTGTTTTGATCTCATCAGGTCCATACAGATGGATCTAATGGTACCCGGAATAGGCGTCTAAAAAAGACAGTCGCTCACATCCCGCAGTCGAGTCGACTATCTGGTCGATGCGGGGGAGAGGAAAATGTTCTTTCGGGCAGGCCTGATTGATATGTTTAAAGTCAATGCACATGCGAAGTGACTTGTCCTTCTTGGGGACCATGACAACGTTGGCGAGCCACTCGGAGTGGTAGATTTCTCGGATGAACTCTGCTGCTAAGAGCCGAGCCACCTCCTCGCCAATAGCCTTTCTCTTCTGGACGGCGGACCGTCGGAGATGCTCTTTGACAGGTTTTACTTTTGAGTCGACTCTTAGGCGGTGCTCAGCCAGCTCCCTGGGAACACCCGGCATGTCAGAAGGCTTCCATGCGAAAATGTCCCAGTTCTCACGGAGGAACTGGATGAGCGCTTCTTCCTATTTGGAGTCGAGCGTTGTTGAGATATGAGTTGGAGCAGCGCTGGGATCGCTCAGGTGAATGTGAGCTGTCTTCGTTTCGCCAGACGACTGAAAAGCTGATTCTATAGCGGGCTTCTTGGCTCGCAACAAATCACTCGGGTCTGTAGTCTTCTGGTATTCCTACAGCTCCACCACTGCCATCTGAGCATCAGTGATCTTTGAACCTTTCTAAAAACATTCTTCTGCTTTCTTCCGATTGCCCGTAACAGTGATCACACCTTTGGGGCCAGGCATCTTCAATTTGAGATACACATAACATGGTCGGGCCATGAAGCGTGCATAGGCCGGCCTGCCCAGAATAGCGTGATAGGCACTCTGGAAGTCTACAACTTGAAACGTCAACTTTTCTTTGCGGTAATTCTTGGAATCACCGAAAACCACATCAAGAGTAATCTGGCCGAGTGATTCAGCCTTCTTCCAAGGAATGACCCCATGGAAACTCATGTTGCTGGTACTGAGTCTGGACATCGGAATGCCCATCCCTTTCAACATCTCACCATATAGTATGTTCAAATCACTGCCACCATCCATCAAGACTTTGGTCAGTCGAGTGCCTTCAACAACTGGGTCGACCACCAAAGCTTGCCTCCCGGGGGTGGCAATGTGCGTTGGGTGATCTGACCGGTCGAATGTGATGGCAGTCTGAGACCACTTCAGATAACTGGGTGTTGTCGGAGCAACCATATTCACCTCTCAGTTGATAACTTTCAGTCGACTTTTGCTTTCAACATCAGCAAAAATCATCAGGGTGGAATTGACCTGGGGGTATCCATCATCACTATCTTCCTTGTCCTCAACTTTGTCCGACTCCTTTTCCTTATCTTTGGGCTGCTTGCCCTGGAACTACTGGATCAAGAGTCGACACTGTCGAGTGGTATGTTTCGGGTAAATGAAATTACCCTCTTCATCTTTCTTGGTGTGGATGTGACATGGCAAATCCAACACATCATTTCCGTCCTGGTCTTTAACTTTCTTGGGGTTCCAAGGTCCTTTGGGTTTCCCCTTAAACTTTCCTTGAGTTATAGCCAAGGCTTCCCCAGGAGCACCTGGCTCAGCTTTCCGCTTCTGTTTCCGATTGGAATTTCCTCCAGTTTCTTGAGCGACTGGCTTGAGCTTGCCACTCCTGAGTCGATCCTCATCTTCACCATTAGCGTACTTGCTGGCAATCTCCATCATCCGATTCAAAGACATATCCCCGATTCGACCGAATTTCAGATTCAGTTCTCTGTACTTGACGCCTTCTTTGAAGGCACAGACTGCTTGGTGGTCAGGCACATTCTCTACTGTGTGATGTAACGTGATCCATCTCTGGATGTAATCCCTCAAAGTTTCATTCGGCTTCTGCACGCAAGACCGCAGTTCCGTCAGCCCTGCCGGTCGCTTGCATGTTCCTTCAAATGTGGTGACAAGCACTTGGGCAAGATCTTCCCAAGTGTAAGTGCTGCTGGGTGCTAACTGGTTCAGCCACGCTCTGGCCGAGCCCTCCAACATGAGAGGCAGGTGCTTCATGGCCACTTCGTCATTGCCGCCGCCAATCTGGACGGCCACTCGGTAGTCTTCAAGCCAAGTATCGGGCTTGGACTCACCAGTGAACTTACTGACTCCAGTCGCCAACCTGAAGTTGGGAGGAATCACAGCGGCCCTGATGGCTCTACTAAAGCACTCTGGCCCTGAAACATGTACTCTGCTGCTGGTAGGTGCATCTCTGTCGTGACCTTCTCGGTGAGCTCTGTTCCTGTCGACCAAACCTTGAACGAGAATGGATCTCGCATCAAAGCCTGGCTCCCTGGGGTCGACTGGAACCCTTCGCCCAACACTATGAGGGCGCCTGTCATCCTGCTGTCGAGGCGCATACGACCCGCTCTTCGGGGAGGGGTGGGCACTCGACGTCGATCGTCACGATCGAATCGGTGATCATATTGCTCACGGTTCCCGTACTGATTACGCCGGTCCCCATGTCCCTCACGCCTCGGGGGCGATCTTGGGCTATGAGCTGACTGGACTGTGTCCGCAGCAACGGATCTGCTATGAATCATGTTCCGTGACTAAGAAACAGCGGAATTCTGGTCTCCTGCTGCCCGGAGTAACGCTCTGATCTGCAGCAAGCCGCTGCCAGCCTCCGACTGGGAAGGCTGAATCGACTCTGCTATACGGGCTGCAGCTGCTAAATTCTGAATCAGAGTTCGATATACCTGCGGGGGCGGAAAGAGCTGACATCGACTGGATTCTGGAACCCGCTGTCGCGCACGCTCGTCGAGTGCTCGCTGGAGGTTCTCCAGTCGAGTGCGCTCGGCCAAGTTCGCCAGGCACGCGTCCTCCAAGGCACGAGCCTCGGGGGTTTCTCCAACGATAGGAGTGTGCAGCGCATCCATGTTTCGACGACGAAGTTCTTCTCTCTGCAGCGACGTGAGAGGCTCGGGGAGATATTCCTCATGGGGACGCGACGTGTCGCCTCCACCTGCGCCTCCGTCGGTGCAGGGAAAACCGGGAGGACTAGGTGGTCCATCGACCATCAGAACCTCCGCCACCGGATCACTGCTGTCACACTCGGATGCGGTCTCTGTGGAGCCAGTCGACAGATCGAACAGGCCGTAGAGGGATTCGTCGGGCTCGATCGTCGTGACTTGAGGGGTGGCCGACTGGCGTGCCACTGCGTGTCTCACCCACCGCTGAAGTCTCGACCGACCGGAGCGCTTGCGCCAGCGGGAAACAGGGAGGGAAGACAACACAGGAGTCGACCGGTAGGGGGTCGATGGTTGCCGCAAGAGAACGCCGCAGACGCACGCGCTAAAGTGCGTTGCCCCGCAGACGGGGAGTGCGTCCATGTCGAGCGGAGCCTCCTGAAGCCAAGCGGAGTCGTCGGCGATGAACGTGAGCGCGCCGAGACGGATCTCACGGCCCTCCACCAAAACTCCACCAGAAACCATGATGATTTGGATAGGAAAAGATCGCAACTCCTCCAACAAATCGCTAAAACACCGGCCCCAAGGTGGGTGCCAACTGTCATGGTTCTAAGTCTGACAGTAATGTAGGGGGGTAAGTATGGAGAGGCAAGATCTTAGCTATGGAGAAGTTGTAAGCACACGAGATTTACGAGTTCAGGCCCTTCTCGGAGGAAGTAACAGCCCTACGTCTCGGAGCCCGGAGGCGGTCGACTAGATTATGTGTGTATGAATTACAGGGGTGCGAACCCTTTACACTGAGGAGGGGTGGCTTATATAGAGTTCGCCGGACCCCTCCGGCCCTCAGTTATGCAGGGTTTAAGATACATTAAGGTCGGGCGTTACTGGTAACGCCCTTAATAAAGTGCTATGATGACCATAAAAGCTACTTAATAACCGACCTTAGCGTGCGGAGTGCCTTTAGGTCTTCTCCCCGTCGAGTGGTTTGGTCTTGGTCGAGTGATCGCTTCTTGGTCGAGTGTCTTCGAGTCTGTCAAGTGGAACACCTCCAAGTCGATTGAAAGGTGATTTCTTCTAGAGATGTCCTTGGGTAGGGCAGTTTGGACAGGTCCATGACCCTACCCTAGGTACATAGCTTCATCAGCGCCCCCTCCTTCCTTCTCTTCTCTCTTCCCTTTCCTTCTCTCCTACTCCTACTACATGGAAGGGGGGATCCTACTCCCGGTGGGAGTAGGACTCCCTAGGGCGCGCCATAGTAGAGGGCCGGCCCTCCCCCTCCTCCACTCCTTTATATACGGGGGAGGGGGCACCCCATAGACACACAAGTTGATCATTGATCTCTTAGCCGTGTGCGGTGCCCCCCTCCACCATAATCCACCTCGGTCATATCGTAGCGGTGCTTAGGCGAAGCCCTGTTTCGGTAGCATCATCATCACCGTCATCACGCCGTCGTGCTGACGAAGCTCTCCCTCGACACTCTGCTGGATCGTGAGTTTGTGGGACGTCACCGAGCCGAACGTGTGTAGATCGCGGAGGTGCCGTACTTTCAGTACTAGGATCGGTCGATCGTGAAGACGTACGACTACATCAACCACATTGTCATAACGCTTCCACTTACGGTCTATGAGGGTACGTGGACAACACTTTCCCCTCTCGTTGCTATGCATCACCATGATCTTGCGTGTGCGTAAGATTTTTTTTGAAATTACTGCGTTCCCCAACACTTTGATGTTCCTGCTTAAGGTTTCTAGTACAAATGTGCATACTAGGTTTACGTGCATAGTTCTCATGGTGGGTAGGACCAATGTGTTCGCTACTTTAGGCACTAGTACAAATGTAGCAATGCTGCCAATGCCATGTTACTTATCCATGTCATCTTACCTGACAAGGTGATAGACGGAGTGGGACAGGGCTAGTGGAGGATCCCATGTCGTCGCGGTGCAGAGACCGTCGTGGACTTCATCCCACGAACTGCTAGCTCAGGAGGGCGAACCTGCTTGGCAGGGTCGCCTTCATGAGCCATCCACGTTCAAGGGGACTAGCTCCTAGGACCAGCCACGAGGAGGGGTCCCGAGAGCCGCTTATGTTTTACGTGCAAATCATGGATGAGTAGGATCTGGCCATGCTCGTCATCCCTCCCAAGTTCCAGGAGGTGATGAGGCAGTGGCTCGTGCTTAAGACCAAGCATGTCGTCAGGTTGTCTGCCAACAAGTGGTGCGAATTTTGGGCGCATGTTCAGACCTTCGAGGGGCAGATGATGCTTGGTCGGGGCTGGCAGTACTTCTATCGTAGCCACAGGATCGTCCCCGGCGACCTCGTCATGCCGTGCATCTACGTCCTAGGCCTCAAGGTCCAAATCTACAACCACGACAGCTCCATCGGGTGCAGGGTGCGCTGACGCAGCCACAACTGCATCGGTGACCTTGAATTTTCCCTCTGAACTAGTTAATATGAACTTGTAGTTAGTTTGCTGCGGTGATGAGAGAACTTGGCGCGAACCTGTTAATACTTTTGTCGAGGGTTAAGCACTGTGTGGTGAAGCAGGAGGCATGTGATGCCCCCGCTGTCTTTAAACTTATGTCTATTTAGCAGATCTGCTGTTTAGTTGCATGTTTGTCTGTTGTTAGCTTATTTACCTGCTAGTTTTTGTGCTGTTAGTGCTTTGCCTAATGTGGTGGTAAGGCCACCACATTTGAATGGGATGAACAGAACACAAAAGTGTATGCAGCCAAATAGTTGTGGTTTGCATCTGTTCATCCCTTAAGCACAAATGCGGGCAACCAAATAGTCGGGCTTAAAGTGACCATTGATGCAATGCAGGCAACCAAACAACATGCAGATGTTGATTTGTTGCCTTTTTTGCTTAACCAGACTCTGGTGAGATGTGGCTGAAATGCACGCACTATTTACTCGAGGCAACCAAACACATCCTTGATGTTTCATTGATACTTCCTTTATCTCAGTTTACAAGTCCTGCACATGTATTTAGGTCGTCAATTTAACTTATATAAATCAATTGTTTAACATCAAAATTATATCATTAGAAAATAGAATATCTAAAGTTTCTAGTAATATATATTTTGTAATGTATGCCTCTTACTAAGTTGATCAAATTAGAGCAACTCCAACGGGCTGACCCAAACGGACGGCGTTTTTATCCTCTTTTTGTCCGTTTGGGTCGGCCGGCCGTCCGCCATCTGCTCTTTTTTAGTTTTGGGTCGGCAGTGCGCCCAACGGGCCGACCTATTTCATAACCGTGCGCGCTTTAGATCATGCCAGCGGCCATGCCGTCGCCCTGGTTTTGGCGCTCCAGCGCGCGGGAAAGGTTCATGCGCGCGCGGGAAAGCGACCTAGCGCGCGCTGGTTTTCACGCTCCAGCGCGCGGGAAAGGTTCGCGCGCACCGCAGCCGACGCTCGTTATAAGAAGGCGCTCCCTCCACACTCTGCCCGCCGCCCACTCGTCTCGCCCCCTCTCACTAGCCTCGCCGTCTCTGCGCCACCATGTCGATCCGCCGCCTGGATGCTTCGGATTTTCGCGGAGTCCGCGAGCGCCGCTCTGGCGCCTTCTCCTTCGAGATATGGTTTCGCGAGAAACATCTCATCCTCGGCACTTTCGACACCGCAGAGGAGGCGGCCCGCGTGCACGTCGGGATATGAATTTTCCCGACATGTCGAGCCAGTGGGCGCAGGATCTGGCGCCTCTCCCGCGGCTTTTCACCGACGAGGATCATCGTGTCCACCGGAGGCGGCAGTGTCGCCTCGCCATCGCTGATATGGACGTGGAAGCCATGGTGGTGTGGCGCGAACGCTTCCCGCAGGACATCGTCGACGAGCGCCAGTTCTATAAGCAAAGGAGGTTGGAGAGGGACGCGAGGAGGACAGAGCGAGCCGCCTATCGGGAGGACAAGCGTTCGCGGAAGCAGGCCGCTCAATTGAAACTGAAGCTACGAGAAACGTCGGGTTGGGCCTTTGAAGACGAGCAGCATACTGACGCCTGCATTCAGACGTCGGAGGAGGACATTACCGAGTCGGAGTCAGAAAGCGACGAGTAGTGGTCTTTTCTTTTATCTGTGTACGCTAGTACTATCTATGTATCCATTTTATCGGAAAAATGGCATGCGGCGTCGGCAACGAAGCAGGCGGGCAAAAGTGTGTTGTTTGATGTGGAGAGGCCAATCCAATGTGTCACCGACCAGCGGGCCCGGTGAGAAAAGAGGGCGAGTGCGCGCGCGTCCGTCTTATGTCCGCGCCGATGTAAATCCGGCTCAAAAATGGGCTAGGAATGTTTCGGCAGGTGGACGAAAGCGAACGCACGTCCGTTTGGGTCGGCGCGTTGGGCCTACTTTTTTGTCCGCGCCGATCAAAACGGACGGCCGCGGACGAAATGAGTCGCCTTATTAAAGTTGCTCTTAACGATTAAAACTTGTAGGCCTCCTTTGGTTTAGAGGAATTTCATAGGAACTCTAGAGGATAGGATTTTTATAGGATTTTTTCCTTTAGAGCCCTTTGGTTCATAGGAATGAATTCCTATTCCTACATAGGATTGGTTCTATCCTTCACATTTCATAGGAAAAAAAAGCCTAGACTTAATGAAAAAATTTCTTTGGTGTCAACTAAATGATATCTTGTTTCCTATTTATACTCATAGGATTTGAGATACATATCATCTTATTTCTTACAAAATTCCTATTCTATAATAATTCTATCCTATGAACCAAAAGAGACCGTAAACTGAGATGAAGGGAGTACACTGGTGTCATTTCCGAAAGAGCGGAAGAGCAGATGTCATTTCCGAAAGGGCCGATGCGTCCTTCTATGCAGGATCGAGGCCTCAAGTGGTTGCCACACCCCCACACCGGTCTGCTGCCTATTGGACGGGAGCATATAGCGGCGAAGATTCATACTGCGTGCGGAGGATATCTCGTTCTGATCCTTCGGCGCGGACGCATGCGCACGTGTAGGCGTCACCTACCCCGAGACAAGAACGTGCACGATCGGACGGGCCAGGCCGAGCACGACAGCCGGGCCCGAGCGCGCGCGGCACGTCTCCCGCGTGCGCCCGCCCACCCACCGACCGACCACCGCCACTGCCACGGCAACACCTTCGTGCACCGACGTACTCTTCTAGTGCTCCTAGTATGCTGTAACCGTCAAGCTGTTTTACCTTTCGCCGTGCGTGCGGTGGGAGGTCTGGAGATGCGGCCGGGAACGCTGCGCGCGCTTGACCAGGCGGATGAACGATCCTCGGGTAGGTTATTCAACTCGCCGTGTGATCTGACATTGAGTGTGGAACTCCGGCACCGCCACCTGCCACCCATTGGACCGGTTGACGCTTCACCGTCAAGTCAGAATGATACAACCTCGATACGCACTCAAGCACATGATGCTCTCCCATCAATTTTTGATCAGGGAAGGAATAACAATAGCTTCACAGTATAGCCCAAACGGCATCCGATCGCTGTCCAGTTTTTATAGTGTTTCCAAGCACTACTATGCTGTGCATCAGCGGCACAGCTTATGCGCACCCATCTGAGTGCGTATCACGGCATTCCCTTTTCCCTTCTGTTGAGCGATACCTATCACGCATACATTTCCGTCCAGTTTCTAGAACAGGACGGCCAAATGCAGCCGGTGCAGGTCATGTCGTCGTGTCTCGTGTGTGATGGCAAAGCGAGACACGGATACGCAGCAGCAGAGCACATCACAATTCACAAAGATGGACGGCAACGCAATGCAACAACCGGGCCGGGCCTGCCTGATCGGCGAGAACAAAGCTGCGCCGACAGCGCTCTATCCGATTTTATTGGCCGAAATGAGAACCCGATCCTTATCCCGTGACCCGACCCTTGGTAGGGCAGCGTAGGGCCGTACGTAGGACCATCGACCCCCACTGGCCACTCCATCCCCCGGGAGCGGCACACATCTGAAAATCCCGCCAGATGATAACGATTAGCGATGATCGTGAGCACTAATCTGAACTTCTTTTTGAGGGGTGCGAGGACTAAGAGCAACTTTAATGGGGCGACCCATTCCGTCTGCGGCCGTCCGTTTGGATCCGCGCGGATAGAAAAGACGGCCCAACGCGCCGACTTAAACGGACGCGCATCCGTTTTTCGTCCGCGGACGACCCATTCACGGTCCATTTTTAAGCCTGATTTACGTCGGCGTGGACACGCGACGGACGCGCGTGCGGTCGCCTACTCCTATCCCCGGGTCTGCTGGTCTGTGACACATTGGCCTTCCCCCCCCCCCCCCCCCCCCCCCCCCCCCCCCCCCCCCCCCCCCCCCCCCCCCCCGGCCAACAAGCAACTCTCGCCCCCCGCCTTCTCCGTCACCGACGTCGTCGTCCATTTTTGCGGCGACTCTTCCAGCTGCCGCCGCCTCGACATCCGCACAGCAACACCGCCCCTGCCCCCAGTCGTCTGCCCCGAGGAGCAAACTAGTTCCCGCCGCCGGTTTCCCCACCGCACAGCCGCCCCGCGACCAAGAAGACGCCTCGCCGGCCCCGCCACATACGACCGGCACGCTCGTCGGACGTCGTCACACTCGTCGGACATCGGCAGGGCAGCTAGCTGGTCTGTGGGCGCCGCATCTCCCCTCGCCGTCTCTCTCCTTCTTTGACGCCCGCAAACTGTTCGACGGTTTGCCAAGGTACGAAAATGGACTCCGCCGACGAGTTCTTTTTTCATAATTTCATTTGCGACTCCGACGATTCGTCGTCCGACAACGAGGAGGAGATATTGGCTGCTGTGTTGGTCCATCACCACCTCAACAAACCAGCGGCCGTTGTTCCGTGGCTCCATTCCGGACCACCTTCCGGCGTTGAATCGTAACCGAGAGAGCGGACATTTCCTTCTCTGGAAGCACTACTTTGATACAACAAACCCATTGTTCAAACATCACAAATTTCGCCGCCGGTTTCGTATGAGTAGGCATGTTTTCAACCGTATTAGAAAGGGAGTGGTCGGCTATGATGACAACTACGAGTGCAAAGAGGATGCCGTCGGCAAGATTGGTTTCTCCTCTTATCAAAAATGCACTGCCGCCATCCGAATGCTTGCATACGGAGTGTCCGGTGATCTCATTAACGAGTACGTCCGTATGAGCGAGTCTACATGCCTAGAGTCCCTGTACAAGTTCTGCAAGGCTGTGATTGCTGTGTTTGGCCCTAAGTACTTGAGAGAGCCGACAGCTGCAGATACAGCCCGTTTGTTGGCGATAAATGCTAGCAGGGGCTTCCCGGGGATGCTTGGCAGCATAGACTGCATGCACTGGGAGTGAAAGAACTGCCCTTCTGCTTGGCAAGGCCAGTATAAAGGGACATGTCAGGGCTTGCCCTGTTATACTAGAGGCCGTGGCGTCTCAAGATCTCTGGATCTGGCACTCTTTCTTTGGCATGACTGGATCACACAATGATATCAATGTGCTTCAGCGCTCGCCGGTGTTTGCTAGGCTTGCCGAAGGCAACAGCCCACCGATGAACTTTGCTATCAACGGCCACAACTACGACAGAGGGTACTATTTGGGTGACGGTATCTATTCTCAGTGGACCATTATTGTAAAGATAATACCCAACCCTGTTGGAGAGAAAAGGAAAAGATTTGACTAAGAGTAAGAGAGTGCTAGAAAGGATGTCGAGCCTGCCTTTGGTGTTTTGCAATATCGATGGGGCATTGTTCGGTATCCTGCTAATACTTGGAGCACGCAGAAACTATGTGAGGTGATGACTGCTTGTGTGATCATGCACAATGTGATCGAAGAAGACGAGCGCCCGAAACGTCTGTACAATCAAGGCTTTCAGTTTCAGGGTGAGAATGTTGTGACTGAGCATGGAGTAGCGGCAACATTTGAGCAGTTGAAGACATGCGTGATTGAGAAACTCACGTGCAACTGCAAAATAATTTGGTTGAGCATATGTGGACTCATGTTGGCAACCAATAGATGTATCTTCTTTTATTCGTTTGTAAAACTATGTGAAACATTTTTATTTTTATTTGGCCTGTAACTATACTATTTATTTGGGCGGACTATTTTATTTGTTAAATTTTTATTTCACAATATGTTGAATGCAATGCAAAAATGGACAACCAGCCGACCACGCCTGCACATATAGGTCGACGCGTTGGACGCGCTGCCGACCCATATGAAAAACAGAGCGAACGCCGGGCGGGCGGCCGACTCAAACGGACAAAAAACGGACGAAATCATCATCCGTTTGAATCGACCCGTTGAAGTTGCTCTAATCTGAGAGATTCCCCAACAACCAGGATGAAGCAAACTCTCGTCTCCTGGTAGGCCAGCCAGCCAGGGCCACGTTGCCACGCCCCACTTTTGGCTACAAAAGGAAGAAACGAACGATGGGGAGAAGAAAGAAGCACACACCGGCTGCTTTGCAACCACCCTGTAATCACATGTATTTCTGCTTTTGCATTTTTTAATCGTAATGATGAGATGAAGGAACCCACCCGTGTAACACACACCGGCTACTTTTGCAGTTCTTCTTCTCAAGGAGTACGTATAGAAGTTACAGTTATTTTTTATTTCGTTTTTTAGGATACTTATTTGTTTTATTTCGACGCGTTGAACGTACAAGTTGCAGACTCATCCTCAAATTTGAACGCAGAAGAAAGTAAACCTGTACGGCGTAGGTGCTAATCTTAGCGTCCGTAAATCTAGTACCAGTAGCGTTTCACGTTCCAAATTTGAAATGCGGATCCATCGGCCGGCATCACGATTTTCTCAACCGAAAAGAGAAAATGAAAAGGAAAAAGGAAAATGGGATTATCTATTGTAGTTTACCTTCATTATACCCGTCAAAAGTACGAAAGCCCAGGCAGTCATTGGCTGGCAGGCTGGGTGGGCTCCTGGAAAATCTAAAACAAACAAACGGAACGGAGGGGAAAGGGGTCCATCCATCCATCCATCCCCACGCAAGCAGGCACGGCGATCTCTCCTCAAATGTAGCGCCGGGGAAGGGGAAAGGGAAACCAAACCAAATCGCCCCCCAATCAAGCAAAGCAAACAAACAAACAAACAAACCGAAACGAACCGAGGAGAGCACGCACGATACTGCGGGCAGGCGAGGCGAATCGAAACCATCCCTGAGAAAACGGGAAGCGGAAAAAGGGCCTCCAAACCAAACCCAGGGGAGGGGAGGGGAGGGGAGCGCAGCCCCCCCAACCAATCCCGAGATCCAGCCAGCCAGGGTCCGCCAGCCGCCGCATTGCCGCAGATCGAGATGGCGCCGCAGCTGACCGGCGCGCCCGGCTCGGCGGCGGCGGCGGGCGGCGCCGCGGCCGTCAAGCCGCAGTTCCACCACTACCACCACCACCGCCTGCCCCCGCGCCACCACCACCCGCCCTCGCTCCTCTCCAAGCTCGCCTTCTGGTCCGTCTGCTCCCTCGCGCTGCTCCTCGCCTTCCTCCTCCTCGCCCCCTCCTCCGCCCCCGCTCCGCGCGCCGCCCCCGACTCCCCGCGCCGCTCCCTCCACGCCCGCCCCGACTCCGCCGCCGCCTGGGGCGGCGCCGCCTGGGAGAGGAAGGTGCGGGCCTCCGCGCGCGCCAGGCGCCCGGGCCTCTCCGTCCTCGTCACCGGCGCCGCGGGCTTTGTCGGCTGCCACGCCGCCGCCGCGCTGCGCCGCCGCGGCGACGGCGTCCTCGGCCTCGACAACTTCAACGACTACTACGACCCCGCCCTCAAGCGCGGCCGGGCCGCGCTGCTCGCGCGCTCGGGCGTCTACGTCGTCGACGGTGACATCGCCGACGCCGAGCTCCTCGCCAAGCTGTTCGACGTCGCGCCCTTCACGCACGTCCTGCACCTCGCGGCCCAGGCTGGCGTGCGCCACGCGCTCGTTGACCCCATGTCGTATGTGCGGGCGAACGTCGCTGGGCTCGTCGCGCTGCTTGAGGCGGCTCGCGCGGCCGACCCGCAGCCGGCGATCGTCTGGGCATCCTCGTCTTCGGTCTACGGGCTCAACTCCCATGTGCCTTTCTCCGAGCATGACAGGACGGACCGACCCGCGTCTCTCTACGCGGCCACCAAGAAGGCTGGTGAGGAGATCGCTCATGTCTACAACCACATCTATGGCCTCTCGCTCACCGCCCTCCGGTTTTTCACCGTATATGGGCCGTGGGGGCGCCCCGACATGGCATACTTCTTCTTCACCCGGGACATTCTTGCTGGTCGGCCAATCACGGTTTATGAGAGCTCCGGTGGAGGCACACACCAGACCACCATTTCCCGGGATTTCACCTACATTGATGATATTGTGAAAGGGTGTATTGGGGCATTGGATACAGCTGGGCGGAGCACAGGCAGCGGCGGCAAGAAGCGAGGGCCAGCGCCATTCAGGACATACAATTTGGGGAACACTTCTCCAGTGCCGGTGACACAGCTTGTGGATTTACTGGAGAAGATGCTCAAGGTGAAGGCCGTGAGGAGGGTTGTCAAGATGCCAAGGAACGGGGATGTGCCGTACACGCATGCTAACATCAGCCTTGCACAGCGGGAGCTTGGGTATCGGCCATCCACTGATCTCCAAACAGGGCTCAAGAAGTTCGTGCGGTGGTATCTTGAGTACTACAATCCTGAGTTGGCTGTGAAGCAGAAGCAGCATGGCAGTAGCAATGGCAAGGGTTCACGCGGTCGGAATGGCAGCACGAGCAGCGCAAGATGACTGACTGTTCAGTTTCTGGATGGCCCTCTTCTGACGGTGTGTATCAGAGTTCTAGTCCAGTGCTTAATTCATCAGATTTTGAGAGGCCCGTTTTACCCAGCGCCTTCAAGTGAAACGAAACAACCATGAAGTAGTTAGTGTTGAAAACTGTTGCTTCTGTTTGCTTCCCTGTAGCTGCGCATCACTCCCTAGTTCCATTAGTTGGTTCTTAGGATGACACTGCTAGGAAGATTTTTCAATCATTTTGGGGAGCAGGCTGTGCATTGCAAAGACTACGATAGATTCTTTTAGTGACATTTGTACCACGAGAGAGAAGGAAGTATATCATGACTGTTTCTTTTGTTCAATTGAAGTAGCTTCGATCAATATTTAGTTCTCTCTGAAGTCTGAACCCTATATCTTACTGATATTCATGCTAGTTTCCTGTATGGTGGTGCATATTGCGTGCACTTGTGGTATAAAACATGTCTTTGCCATGACAATCTTAAAATCTACCTTTTCCTTTGTGGATACGAATCATGTGATTTAGTATTTGTTTTTGTCTGTACTGATCAATATTACCATGATATATTTCTTATTGGTTTATCATGGATTTGTGAGTGCTACTGTGATGCAACTTTTCTGAGACAGATTAAACGTACGCGCTTCTTTGGTCATTGGTATAGCTGATATTATTTGCAATTGCAATGTGCTCATGTCCATCTGCTTGAACTTTGGTCACTGGTATAGCTGATATTATTTGCAATTGCCACGTGCTCATGTTCATCTGCTCAAATTGTCTGATTTGGCTTTCTCATTATGAACTACTCCCTCTGTAAAGTTTTATAAGAGCGTTTAGATCACTAAAGTAGTGATCTAAACGCTCTTATATTTGTTTACAGAGGGAGTACTAGATCTATTAATTGAACTGATGCTACTTATACTTTTGATATGCGGATGGTTGAATGCTATGGTATGGGAATCACCAATTGTCTAGAAAACAGAAACATAATTTCAGACTATCCAAAGGTTTACGCCGATGGGAAGATCTGATCACTTGTTACTATAGCAATCCAGTCCTTTTCTTTACTTTGGGCTAAAAATTTTGTCGGACTTTTATTCATATTGTATTGTACCACCAGGATGAGAATGAGTCTGTGAGTAAAAATGTCCATTGTGTCATGGTACCATTGTAACTGTAATTTTGCTGGAGACTGTATAACAAAAATATCAACTAACTTTACAGGAAGTGCAAGTTGGAATCATAATTTCTCTTGAGAAAACGGTGATTTATCGATCTGATTGTCTAGTGGTCGTGCATTTTCTCGTTTGGTCTTTGAAGATTTTCTTTCACTCTTTGTCCTGGAAATGGCATCGTGAACGTTGCTGATATCTTTGGATGCCATGGTTGCATTGCGAACATGTGATTTATAATTGCTCTGTGGCTTCAATCTGCATGACCATTTTGATTGTTTGTCATTGTCATGACCAACACTTAAGCAGAGGTAACCATCTTCAAGCACACTTTTAACTCTGATGTCACTGCAATTAAGTAGTATGCTATAACTGGTGCGAGCTTCGTGTTTGCTTGGCTACCACTAAGGGCCTTTCAGGCACATTTTATTCACCATCTTAATGGTTACTCCATGTAAGCATGTTTATTACCACTATAGCTTCGAATTTGCTTCATGTGCATGTGAAGGGATGAGAGGTGACGCGTGCATTAGCAACTGCATGTGAGCAGGTCTAAACATCGTGCCCACTAAGTATTCTGAAGGATAAGTTCTTTCCTGGATAGTTGACTACCAGAACTCTTGCTTGTGCGTCCGTCCTTCCGGATGTGTTCTGTCCATGTGCCTTCCTCCTTTCCAGGATTCTCCATGGGCATGTGCTCTCTCCTTTCTAATAGCTAGCTGCCCAAGGATTCGAAACCTCAAATTGCAGCCTGGGGATCATCAAAAGTCCGCAACCCCGGCACTGGCCACATCACTCTAGCTAGAATTAGCAGTTCGAGCTGAAGACCGGCCTGTTTTGAGACTGTCAGTTTGCAACTGCATCGGCGCACAAAGCTTTTGCGTGTTCGCAAAAAAAGAAAAGAAAAGCTCTCAGTTTGCAAATCATTCTAGTGCCCACGTCTGTCATATTTTTTCTGCCCAAATGGCCATTCTATGCAACACGCATTTAGCAATGAACTAGCAGAGTCTACCAGGTTATCATGTATTCTTGTCTTGTAGGTAATGCCCTGGCGTTCAGATATGAAAAAAAGTTCATGCTGTCGCTTTCAGTTTCATTATTGCTAACAGTATCGGTACCAGTAACATACGTTGATTATTTGAACTCTTTTTTTTTTGAAAAATCTGATTATTTGGACTCTGAGCTCCACTGATCATTACGCTTTTCCTCTGTATTTCTATTGTGTAGACAGGTTATCATGTTCGACCCAACTTCTTTACAGTTTCATGATTCTGATCTGTCTAGCGTTGTCCTAGCTAACATGGAGCCTTGAATACTTGGCATAAAGGAAAAATAGTTTCATAAAATAATCATTTGAACAGTGTGAAGTGAAAAGATTGAATTCTAATTTTACCATGTATTTTTGTCATCGTGATAATTTTTACTGTAAGAAAAATCATGTCATTTTTATCATATTAAATAGACACAGTTCCCTTCAGTGTCAGATTTAAAGGATTCACCCATTGGTTTTCCTTTGATTCCCTTTGTTACCTCTTTTCAGCAAGCAATTCTCACCAAAAGCGATGATGAAAAATCTTCACTTTTTTTTGAAACAGTGGTGCACTAGTTATTTTTGTACGGAAAATGAAGTAGTTCTGGACAAATTCTTAGCAATACCAATTCAGTTGGTTTAATCGATCATGCAAAGGCGTGTTTGGTTGCTCGCATCTGAGCCAACCAGGCTCGTGCGAGGTGTATTTGGGCTGTTTGGTTATCTGGTCGACATCTGCTTCTCCGGCCGCACGGAATTTAAAGCAGCTTTGGGCTGTCCACGAGGGAGGGCTCGAAACGGCGGTTTTTGGTGAGCCAGGCTCACTCGGGCCATGTGTGCCCATCCACTGCATGCATTGGGAAGCGTGGGAGACGGACAAGAGGGTGTATTTGGGCTGTTTGGTTATCTGGTCGGCATCTACTTCTCCGGCCGCACAGAATTTAAAGCAGCTTTGGGCTGTCCACGAGGGAGGGTTCGAATCGGCGGTTTTTGGCGAGCCAGGCTCACTCGGGCCATGTGTGCCCGTCCACTGCATGCATTGGGAAGCGTGGGAGACGGACAAGACGCCTCGTAACTCCTCTCCCCCTCTCTCTCTCCACTCACCTCCCACTCTCATTCACACTGCTCTCTCCATCTCCCTCACCGCCCCTTTGTGCTCTCCTCTAATGGCACGCCCGCCATCGCGCCGCCCCCACCCCCGTCATCGCCGACAACAACCCAATCCAAGATCGCTGGGTCTCCAGTCTCTCCAACAACAACACTGACCTCATGACAGCCATCTGTGCGTCCTCCCATTTCTGCCCCAAGTCGTGTCCTTCGGCCAATGGGTGCCAGTCGTTCTGCCTCGGCCTTCTTATCCGAATCTACTGGTCCCTGGGTTCAATTGCGGCGCCGGAGGGAAGCCCATCGGTTGCGATGGCAGCAGCGGTGTTCGGAAGTTTTTTAACCCCATTCGGGGGTTTTCTCCAGGGAACGCGGCAGGGCCATGGACAACGACGCCGTCTTCCTCTACCTCGCGCGTCACCAGGAGCACCATCGCATCGGCAATGGCCCTGGGCATGGCCAAGTCATCCTCTTTGGGTCGCCCCACGTTCCTGCCAGGGTTTGCTCCTCGGCTGGCCTACGCTCCAGCGGCAACCGCTCCGGTAAGTCTCATTTTCCCCTTTGCTCGTAGATGTAGTTTAGGGTTTGGGCTTAGTGAGTACGAGGATTGGATCCAATCCGATTGCAATCGAATCGATTCGAATCCAATCGATTGTTGTTACTGATAGTGTAGATGGCAACAATCTCTTTGTGCGGATGCAAAATTGCTGCATGATCATGTGTTCATATTAGATTGTTACATTAGTGCTCCTCGGGTGTTGATGCTAGATTGGTACCGGTACAATGGTGGTGATACTTTTTTGTTCCTAGATTTGTGCTTGATGATTGTTGTTGGTGTCAAAACCGGCAGACCACGGGGCAGTGGGTGATCTCAGACAGATGGTAACAGGAACAGAGAGACGATGTTTTACCCAGGTTCGGGCCCTCTTAATGAAGGTAAAACCCTACGTCCTGCTCTTGTTTATATTGATATGGATGTATCAAGTACAGAGTTGATCTACCTCGAGATCGTAAGATGTGGTCTAACTCTAGGGCTAGGTGAATGATATTGTGTTGATGTCCCCTCTACGGGCTAAACCCTACGGCTTATATAAACACCATGTAGGGTATCTACGGTTACAAGGTCGGTATCCTGGCGTGGAGGCAGTAAGAGAAGTCTTGGAGTATACAACAAGTCTTCGGCAGATGCAGTCTTGATCACGCCCCATCGTGCGGCCTCCGGAGTCCATCTTGATAAGAATAAGGGCCAACTAGCCCAATCCGAGGAGTATGGGCCGACCAGGTGGGTACCCCCTAGTCCAGGACATCGTCAGTAGCCCTCAAACGGGTCTTCTGCGCGAAGGAGGATTCCCTTGACGAGGACAACCTCGGATCCGAAGTCCTTGGCTCGACAGACAAGTTCCCCCTTTGTGATTTCAAGATTCCACGCTTTTAAAAGAGCGATGTAAAATGAGACCGGACCGAGCTTATGCCTTGCCCGAAGAGATGGGGTGACTTAGCCTCAAAGGCCGACCACCTAGGTGTGAATAGTTCCACCTAGTATGACAACTTTATTGAAGCGGCTATAATGCCCCGGACACAACCGCCGGTGGTCGTTACTCCTGGCGGGATCTAGACTGGCCCCACAGATCAATACTAGTCTTTTCTGTTGTTACGGCATATCTCTCTCAAGGTAGTTTTGGTGATTGATGACAACATGTTTGCGGACTAATCTTGTGTGTTGAATTATTCTCAGATTCTCCTCTGGCACGGGACGCTTTCTTCCCCTCGGAGTGTATTTCAAGACGGTGTAGCTCTTTCGTTTCTTTCTAGGTGGACTAGTTGCGTAGAGGGCACCGTACTATCAAGAGGGGGTCCGCTGGGGTTTTGCTTGGGTGGAATCATCATGTACACATCAGCTTCTCACCCTCCGAGCTTTTCCTATCCATTGAAGAGATCTCTCCTCTCTTCCTTGTTCTGTCTAGGTCTAAGCGGCAGTACCGCACACCCAGCGGTAGTATCGCTGAGAAGCCACAAGCGGCAGTACCGCTTCGCAGCGGTAGTACCGCCGTGGCTCCACAGCAGTAGTACCGCTGGGGGCCTGGCACCTCCGCTGGTCCTCATTTTATTTGAGAGATCCCTTCTCTCTCTCTCTCGCGCCCCAGCGGTAGTACCGCACTGCCTGCGGTACTACGGCCGAAGGGTCACAAGCGGCAGTACCGCTCCACAGCGGTACTACCGCCCTTGACCCCACTGCCGTAGTACCGCTGGGTAGTTTGGTTCCTACCGCCTCGATTCGAGAGGTCTTTTTTCTCGTGTCGGGTTTTGCGGCACTAGTCACGGTTGTAGTGGCGGTAGTACCGTTCCAGGAGCGGTAGTACCGCCCTACCACCGCGGTAGTACCGCATTTGGGTCCGTTCCCTACTAAGTCTCCTCAGCGCGGCAGTACCGCTGGTTGGCGCGGCAGTACCGTCGCCTGGCGGTAGTACCGCCCTGTGCGGGGCTGGTTGGTGGGGGGCAACGGGATTGTTGCCCCCACTATAAAAGGGAGTCCCCTTCCTCCTTCTCACCTACCTCTTCCTCCCCCAAGCTCCATTTATTGCTCAAGCTCCACTAAATACTCCAAGCTTCATTTCCGCCCGATCTATCTCTCTAGCCAATCAAATTTGTTGATTTGCTCGGGAGTGGTTGAGAAGGCCCCGATCTACACTTCCACCAAGGGATTTTCGATTCCCCCACTCATCCCTAGCGGATCTTGTTACTCTTGGGTGCTTGAGCACCCTAGACGGTTGAGGTCACCTCGGAGCCATATTCCATTGTGGTGAAGCTTCGTGGTCTTGTTGGGAGCCTCCGATTAAGTTGTGGAGATTGCCCCAACCTTGTTTGTAAAGGTTCGGTCGCCGCCTTTAAGGGCACCAATAGTGGAATCACGGCATCTCGCATTGTGTGAGGGCGTGAGGAGAATACGGTGGCCCTAGTGGCTTCTTGGGGAGCATTGTGCCTCCACACCGTTCCAACGGAGACATACTTCCCCTCAAAGGAAGGAACTTCGGTAACACATCCTCGTCTCCACCGGATCCACTCTTGGTTATCTCTTACCTTTACTTGTGCAATCTCTTTATTGTTTCTACCCTTGCTTGCTTGTATGCTTGTTGTTATTGCATCATATAGGTTGCTCACCTAGTTGCACATCTAGACAACCTACTTTGATGCAAAGTTTAATTTGGTAAAGAAAAGCTAAAAATTGGTAGTTGCCTATTCACCCCCCCTCTAGTCAACCATATCGATCCTTTCAATTGGTATCAGAGCCTCGTCTCTTTATTAAGGACTTTACCGTCCAAAGAGTATGGTTGATACTGTAGACGGTGTGGAGGAACACTCCGGTGTGAATCCGATCTCGTCTACGGGAGATGGGGGAACTTCGGTCTCTCGTGAGGAGTTCAATGTGGCCTTGGAGACATTGAAAACCTCCATGACGACCGAAGTTGAAAGCATGTTTACTAAATTTCTTGAGGGGCTTAAACTATCCACCGCACCGTTGAAAGTGGGTGATTCCGCCAACAAGGTGTCGGATGCTATCCCCGACAAGGGGGAAGCTAGTAGTGAAAAGGCTCCTTCTTCTAGTGGCAAGAATGGCACCGGCATCTTTGCCCATGTGGAACCACCACTTGTTTATGGTGGACCGGTTCCTTCCACTCATTTGAATCATGCCGGTCCTTCCCCTAAGATTGTGAAAAATGAGGATTTTGATTCTTGGGTTTACCGCTTTAAACGTCATTTAAATCATGTGAACACTAACCTTTGGAGAATCATTGAAGAAGGTTTCTATCCACATGATCCAAGCAACTTCACTCCTCGAGAAGCCGCGGACAATCAATTCAATGAGAATGCTCTCTTCATCATTCAAGATGCAATTCCACCCGAAGACCTACCTCATCTTCGTCCCTTCGCCTTGGCCAAAGATGCATGGCATTGTGTCGTGTCTCTCTACCGGGGAAGCGCAAGCATTCAACGCTCCAACTATGAAGTGGTACAAGATGAGGCCGATGAGTTTGCAATGAAGGAAGATGAAGAACCTCGTGAGCTTTATCGGAGAGTAACCAAACTCGCGGTCTCACTATGAGATCACGGGAGCAAGGACACGGATGACAATTGGATCAAGCGCAAATTCCTCAAGGCAATGATGCCCTACCACAAGGCCATGTCCTCCGTCATTCGTCAAAGACCGGACTTCCACACTTTGACCTCAAGCGAAGTGTTGGATGAGTTTGTGGCCATGAACATTTTGGACAAGACCGCCGACAATGCGGTGCTCCGTTCTCAACGGGCAAAGAAGCCTAACCTTGCATTGAAGGCCAAGCTCACCGTGGAAGAAGAAGAAGAGGAAGAAGAGGAGAGCAACCCCGAAGATATGAAGTATGCATATCATGAACACATGGCACTTGCTTCAAGGCAATTTTGGAGCAAGAAAAACTCGAGGCCCAACTTTAGCAAAAACAACTCGAGTGGCACAAGGGGCAAGCAACGTGTAAGAACTTGCTACAATTGCGGCAACGTGAGTCATTTCATTGCGGAATTCCCGTATGAGAAGAGGGAAGACAATGGTGGCAAACTCATCCGAAAGGACAAGGCCAAGTCGTTCCCCAACAAGAACAACTTCACCAAGAAGACTCCTCCCAAGGCTTTGGTTGTGCAAGAAGAGTACAATGAGGATGATGACGATGATGAAGATGATGAGTCGGTTGCCATGGCCTCCGTTGCCATTGCAACAACGTCACGGGTGTCTCTCTTCGACTCACCCAACGAGAGCATCACTGCCAAGTGCCTCATGGCTAAAGCCACCAACAAGGTAACCTCCAACATCAAAACTACCATCATTAATCATCCTTCCCAAACGGATAGCATTAATGAACTTGAGGGAGCTAATGTGGAGGCTAACGAGTTTGAGGCTTTTATGGGCAAACTCAAGGGAAAATCCAAGAAGCACTTTGTTGCTCTCTTGGAACAACTTGGTGAGGCCAATGACATGATCGAGGCTCACGAAGACACCATCTCTAAGATGGAAGGGCATAGTCATGACTATGCCGATGAGATTTCGGATCTTTCCAATGCTCTTGAGGAAGAGCGTGGTCTTCGTTTGGCTCTTGAGGAGTCACACAACGTTGATCATGCTAAGTTAAAGAAAGATTATGATCATGCCCTCATTGTTTCTCATGTGATAAATTCCGAGAAGGCCAAACTCGGGGTTGATCTTGCTAGACTCAAAGAGGAGTTTGATATACTTGACAAGGCCCACAAGGCCTTGAAGGGTATTCACGCTAGTCTCAAGGAGTCTCATGATCAACTCCAAGTGAAGCTAACTAAGGAGAAAGCAACTTTTCCTCATATGGTTTTAATTGATAATGCAAATGCTACTAACCCGTGTTGTGAGCATATACATCTTGTTGAGGAAAATGCTAAGTTGAAGGAGCAACTTGAGAGAGGTCTTGCGAATTGCATACAAGGCAAGAAGAACCTCAACGATCTCTTAATCAACCAAAAGGGAGGTGTGGCCAAGGAAGGGGTTGGGTACGTGCCTGACTCCAAGAACAAGAAGAAGAATGACAAGACCAAACGACCTCCTCCCCTCATGCAAACCTTTGTGAGGGAGGGAGAGAGTGCCCCCGAGGAGAAGAAGAAGAACAATGTAAAGAAGGGCAATGTCATCCCTCCCAACAAAGCCGGCGATTTTAATCCTTCTTATGTGTTATGCCGTGCTAGTGATGGGCATGTTTATGCCAAATTTGTTGGTTCTCTTCATGAGTACATTGAATGGTCTACTTGGGTTCCTAAGACCCTTGTTACTAACATCAAAGGACCCATTACAAAATGGGTACCTAAAACCAAGCATTGATCTCTTGTAGGTGTTTGCTTCCGGTGGTGGATCGTGGTTGCTCGATAGCGGAGCTACAAATCATATGACCGGAAGCAAGGACTTGGTGGTGGACGTGCACAAAGTTCCATCTATGCCCACCAATGTCGAGTGGGGTGACGCCTCATCCTCTAAGGTATTGGGACTTGGCAAGGTGGTCATCTCTCATGATCTCACGATCGAGAAGGTCATGCTTGTTGAGTCCCTTGCATACAATTTACTTTCCGTTCGTCAACTTGCAATCATGGGCTTTGCCACTTTCTTTGATATCGATATCGTGGCCCTCTTGTGGAGCAAGACTCTTAAAGTAGCTTTTGTTGGGCATGTCGAGAATGGTCTATATGTGATTAACTTTTCGGAGCGACCCACTAAGACCGCGACATGCCTAATGGCTAAAGTTGATGTGGGATGGCTTTGGCATCGCCGTTTAGCCCATGTCAATATGAGATCTTTGCAAAATCTTCTCAAGGGGGACCATGTCCGTGGACTAACGAATGTTAGCTTTGTTAAAGATCGTGCTTGCAATGCCTGTATCGAAGGAAAGCTACATGAGAAGGCTCACCCTCCCATGACTATCATTTATTCAAAGAGGCAGCTCCTTCACATGGATATCTTTGGGCCCCCATCCTTCGATAGTCTTGGAGGTAGGAAGTATTGCTTGGTGATTGTGGATGACTACTCAAGGTACACATGGGTGTATTTCTTCAAGAGGAAGAGCGAGACCCAACAAACCGTCATTGACTTTGCAAATGAAGCACAACGTCAACACAATGCAAAGATCTTGACAATAAGAAGTGACAATGGCACCGAGTTCAAGAACTACACCTTGGATGAATTTCTTAGTGATGAGGGAATCAAGCATCAATATTCCGCACCATACACCCCTCAACAAAACGGTGTTGCAGAGAGGAAGAACCGGACGTTGATGGATGCGGCAAGGACCATGATGGCGGAGTTCAAGTCTCCATACAATTTTGGGCCGAAGCCATCAACACCGCGTGTCATGCATCCAATCGGCTCTACCTCCGCAAGGGCTTGAACAAGACCCCATATGAGATATTCACCGGTAACAAGCCCAACCTCAAGTACTTCCGGGTATTCGGGTGTAAGTGTTTCATTCTCAAGAAAGGTGTTCGGTTGTCTAAATTTGAGGCTAGAGCTTATGAGGGCATATTTGTTGGTTATGCTACAAACTCTCATGCTTACCGTGTCCTCAATAAATCCATGGGACTTATTGAGGAGACGTGTAACGTGGAGTTGATGAGAATAACGGCTCCCAAGTGGAGCAAAGTGGCACTTGTGATGTAGGTGATGAAATTCCTCCTCAAGCCATAAGAAGAATGGGTGTTGGTTTCATCCTACCCATTGAGGAACCCCTTGTGGCCGAAGGAGAAGGACAATGCTTCACTCAAGTGGAGCCATCACCAACCCAAGGCCCACACGCTTCCGAAGAACAAAGTGAAGGCCCTCAACCTCATGGACAAGACCAAGGGCAAGATCATACTCAAGACGGTGTTGACACACCAAGTGATGCCCAAGGTCAAGTTCTCTCCCCCGAGCAAGTTCAAGATCAAGAACAAGTTCATGACGGCGCTCAAGATGATCAAGTAACCGCTCCTCAACTCACCACCGAGGAGGAATTAGAGCGTCGTGCCGCCAAGGTTGCTTCCAAGCTCTCCACCAAGGATCATCTCATGACGAATGTGCTTGGAAGCTTAAGAAAGGGGGTAAGCACTCATAGACAATTAGCAAATTATTGTGAGCATCACGCGTTTGTCTCTTGTGTGGAGCCCCACAAGGTCTATGAGGCGCTAGAAGATCCGAATTGGCTCAATGCCATGCACGAAGAACTCAACAACTTCGAGCACAACAAAGTGTGGAGATTGGTGCCAAGGCCAACGGGGAACCATAATGTCATTGGAACCAAGTGGATATTCAAGAACAAGCAAGATGCCCATGGGATTATCATTCGCAACAAGGCTCGTTTGGTAGCACAAGGCTACTCCCAAGTCGAGGGTATCGACTACGGTGAAACCTTTGCTCCCGTTGCTCGTCTTGAATCCATTCGCATGTTGATTGCATATGCTTCTCATCATAACTTTAAGTTACAACAAATGGATGTGAAGAGTGCTTTTCTTAATGGTCCCATTAATGAATTGGTTTACGTCAAGCAACCCCCCGGGTTCGAGGATCCCTACTTTCCCGATCATGTGTATCAACTCGATAAGGCACTCTATGGCCTTAAACAAGCCCCACATGCGTGGTATGACCACCTTACCGAGTTGTTACAAGACCGTGGTTTTGAAGTTGGGCTAATCGACCCCACTCTTTTTACTAAGAAGGTCAAAGGGGAGTTGTTTGTGTGCCAATTATATGTTGACGATATTATCTTTGGTTCTCCTAACAAAGCTTTCAATGAGGAATTTGCCGCTCTCATGACCTCAAAGTCCGAGATGTCCTCCATGGGAGAGTTGAAGTTCTTTCTAGGGTTTGAAGTGAAGCAAAGAAGAGAAGGAACTTTCATCAATCAATCCAAATACACTCAAGACATGCTCAAGAGATTCAAGCTAAGTGACGTCAAGCCGGCTTCCACTCCAATGCCCACCAAGTGCCAACTTGACTTAGATCCCAATGGTAAAGTGGTGGATCAAAAGGTATATCGTTCCATGATTGGATCCTTGCTTTACCTTTGTGCATCTAGACCGGACATCATGTTGAGTGTGGGAATTTTTGCATGGTTTCAAGCCGCACCTAAGGAAAGTCACTTTGTGGCGGTCAAACGAATCTTTCGATATTTTGCTCATACCCCAAACTTTGGCTTATGGTACCCAAGAGGATCAAACTTCAAGCTTGTAGGGTACTCGGATTCCGATTGGGCGGGAGACAAAGTGGATAGGAAGTCCACTTCCGGAGGGTGCCAATTCCTTGGTTGCTCTTTGGTAAGTTGGTCTTCCAAAAAGCAAAGCTGTGTGTCTCTCTCGTCCACTGAAGCGGAGTATGTGGCGGTCGGTAGTTATTGTGCACAACTCTTATGGATGTGGAAAACTTTAAAGGATTACGGTGTCACTTGTGACAAAGTGCCTCTTTGGTGTGACAATGAAAGTGCCATCAAGATCTCTCTCAACCCGGTGCAACACTTCAAGACGAAGCATATTGAGATCCGATATCACTTCATCCGGGATCACATTAGGCAAGGAGAGATCGAGCTCAACTACGTCAACACTCATGATAACCTTGCAGATATCTTCATGAAGCCCTTGGATGAAGCAAGATTTCGCGAGTTAAGGCATGAGCTAAATATCATTGATTCGAGCAATGTTGCTTGAACTCGCGCACACCCTATCACGCTCAACTTGTTGTCTAGTTTAGGTGTAGGCATGGACATAGGGGGAGTGTTGTTCTCTCAATGAACTCTCCCTCCCCCCATTATGCATAAATTGATCAAGTCTTTCACCTTAGCCATTGTTGATGGCACTTGTGCTTCAAAGACGAGTTTTGGTCATGGGCCCAAGGTTAAAATCTTCGCGGTGCCATACCTTTTGACTCAAACATAGGTGGCCTTGACCATCGCTCTCTTTTGAAGAGGTGTGTCTTGGTCGTTTGCTGTTGTGCTTTGTTGTTTCTCTCTTGCCATTTTTGTCGTTTTGTCGAGCTAAAGCCGTGTCTGTTTAGTTGCCGTGGCGTGCTGGGCAGTACTACCGCTGGTGGTGCGCGGTACTACCGCTTATAAGCGGTACCACCGCCCCCCAGCGCGGTACTACCGCTGAGGGACGGGACCTGAGGGTTAAGTCGAGGCAGGGGGAGGTTTCTTCTCCCCCATACCCATTCACTTCGCCCCTCTTGTCTCTTCCTCTCTCCAGCCTCCTCTTGCCGTGGGAGGGCTCCGGCGGATCTCCGTCTCCGGGGCGTCCTTCTCCATTTCCTTTGGTGGAGTCGATCCCCACCTCGTCCTCTTGCCATGGATGCCGGTATTGCCCCCGTTCCTTCTTTCGTTTTGTCTCCTTTTAGTTCTTGTTTCTTAGGGGCAATGGTGGTTGCATCTCTAGATTTTTGGCGAAATCTAGGCATGAGTTGGTTGGAGAAGGCAACTAGACTTTCTAGATTAGAGTTCGGTAGGATTATTTTTGAATTTGGTAGGCCGGTAGTGCCAGATCTGACCACGGTAGTAGGAAACCACTGTTTCACCGCCTCGTGCTATGAAACTGCTGTTTATCCACCTCAAGCCGTACTACCGCTCCCATTGGAGCGGTACTACCGCTTGACCTAGAGCGGTAGTACCTCTCCCTTTGGGGCGGTACTACCGCGGGCAGGTCACGGTACTACCGCTGCATGCCAATTTCCATCATTCTCCTACCTTACCTTGATCTTTTGTTGTGTTTGTTGGTTTATGCTCGTTCTTTCTAGTTGTTTCGCATTGTTCTTGTGTTTGGCTCCAGGTGATGACCGTTCCGAGCAGCAAGGTCGCCGTATCAACCCCGGGCGTGCCACATCAAAACGCTACCGCACCTCAGAGCCTGCCGGTGGTTCCTCGAGCACCCAACCGCCTCCAGCAAGTGCTTCTGCAAGTGTTCCTCCACCTCCTCAGCAATCGAAGCGAGCCGCCAACAAGCCAAAAGGGAAGACTATGACTGAGATGACCAACAAGGAGTTTTGGGAGAAGCGTCGCCGCAACCCCTATGCCATGGACCAAGAACCCACTTTGGTCAACCGCCCGTTCTGGAACCATTTTCAGCTTGCCATCTACTTTGATGTGATCAAGGACAAGAAGAATCTTTTTGTTGATGTTCGCTCCATTGACACTGATGCTATGGAGAAGGATCCGGAGTACTTTGGCGAAGCTCTTCAGATGTGCACTCAGCTAAACATTCTCAGGATCATGCAATTCAATAAGGATTTCGATGCGGATTTGGTGGCTCAATTCTATGCCACCGTCCACCTTGGGATGGATGTCGACAGGACTCTGACATGGATGACCAATGGCAAGCTGCTTTCTGTCAAGTGGAAGGCTTTCATGGAGTTACTTGATGTGGTGGATACCGGGCTTGATACTCCTGTCGGTTTCCGTCCTCACTGCAATGCTACATCCACCCACAAGCAAGCCCTTTGGCCCTACTGCACTGTGAAGGTTCACCCAGTCACTCAGAAGAAGACCTATGAGCTATCTCCGTATTTGGACATTCTTCATCGCATATTCCGTGAGACTCTCTTCACTCGGATCGGGAATCTGGATATGGTCCACTCTTACCTCGTGGACATGCTCCTTTTGTGTCAGCATGAGAAGGAAGCAAGCACTGGAGAGAGCCTGGATATCTCTCATGTCATGTGGTCTGAACTTCTATCTGCCGTGTCTGAGCGCAAGTGTCCTATCTATGGTCCATTCATCATGAGGCTCATTGAGAGGGCCTGGGCACAGACTTATCCCAGAGTGCTGCTAGAGACTGGAGACTTGGTGTCTCATGAGATCAAGCGTCTGAGGAAGAAGGACAACTGGACAACGCCTCACACAGGGGGTCCATCTGCTACTGCTGCCACAGGGGGTCTGTCTGTTGATGCTGCTGCTGCTGCCATGGGGATCAAGGGTGAGGCTGCTACTGATGATCATGAGGAGAACTTTGGCCCCTCTAGTGCAGAACCGTCGTGGGCACAGAAGCTTAAGCGCAAGATGAAGAAGCTTTTCTGCATGGAGTCTCATGGTCAGTACATGATTCATGTGGCGGAGAAGCATGCCAGGACGCGCCACAAGGAGCTCATGCGTCAGATGGGAGCAACTGTTGTCAGTGGGTCTGAGGGTTAGATCACTGAAGAGGAGGACTGGATTCATCAGAATTGCCACTGGACCGACTCCGATGCCGAGCAGTTTTCGACCCACGATGAAGATGCAGAGATGTGATGTTCGAGACCTTCCCCTCCCATCACTTGGAGTCGTAGTGTCACTCTATGCCCTTTTTGGTGTTTCGCTGCCAAAGGGGGAGAGAGTGTAGGGATTTGCTTCTTGTGTCGTGCTTTGAGTCGTCTTGTGTTTTCTTGTGTGTTCCTTCTTTAGTTTCGTTTGGTGTGAGACCTAAGTCCTAGTCATATGGTGTAAGACATATGCTCCCTATCGCTACCTTATTACTTATGTCTCTTCAGAGTACTGTAGTTTATATTGAGATGCATGCTTGTCCTGTTTATTCTCTTCTCTCATATATCTTGTGCTTAGTGTTGTTGGACTATAAAATATAGGGGGAGTGTTGATCCGAATGTGTGTGTCGTGCCTTATCTTGGTGCACACATTTTGGGGGAGCCCGTCTATATTTTGTAGTTCTTAGTTTTTTTCGTTTTAATTCTTTTCCTTGCGCAAATCCCTTGCTGTCATCAATCCACCAAAAAGGGGGAGATTGTTACGGCATATCTCTCTCAAGGTAGTTTTGGTGATTCATGACAACATGTTTGCGGACTAATCTTGTGCGTTGAATTATTCTCAGATTCTCCCCTGGCACGAGACACTTTCTTCCCCTCGGAGTGTATTTCAAGACGGTGTAGCTCTTTTGTTTCTTTCTAGGTGGACTAGTTGTGTAGAGGGCACCGTACTATCAAGAGGGGGTCCGCTGGGGTTTTGCTTGGGTGGAATCATCACGTACACATCAGCTTCTCACCCTCCGAGTTTTTCCTGTCCATTGAAGAGATCTCTCCTCTCTTCCTTGTTCTGTCTAGGTCTAAGCGGCAGTACCGCTGAGAAGCCACAAGCGGCAGTACCGCTTTGCAGCGGTAGTACCGCCGTGGCTCCACAGCAGTAGTACCACTGGGGGCCTGGCACCTCCGCTGGTCCTCAGCTTATTTGAGAGATCCCTTATCTCTCTCTCGCGCCCCCCAGCGGTAGTACCGCACTGCCTGCGGTACTACGGCCGAAGGGTCACAAGCGGCAGTACTGCTCCACAGCGGTACTACCGCCCTTGACCCCACTGCCGTAGTACCGCTGGGTAGTTTGGTTCCTACCGCCTCGATTTGAGAGGTCTTTTTTCTCGTATCGGGTTTTGCGGCACTAGTCACGGTTGTAGTGGCGGTAGTACCGTTCTAGGAGCGGTAGTACCGCCCTACCACCGCGGTAGTACCGCATTTGGGTCCGTTCCCTACTAAGTCTCCTCAGTGAGGCAGTACCACTGGTTGGTGCGGCAGTACCGTCGCCTGGCGGTAGTACCGCCCCCTCTCAGCGGTAGTACCGCCCTGTGCGGGGCTGGTTGGTGGGGGGCAACGGGATTGTTGCCCCCACTATAAAAGGGAGTCCCCTTCCTCCTTCTCACCTACCTCTTCCTCCCCCAAGCTCCATTTATTGCTCAAGCTCCATTAAATACTCCAAGCTTCATTTCCGCCCGATCTATCTCTCTAGCCAATCAAATTTGTTGATTTGCTCGGGAGTGGTTGAGAAGGCCCCGATCTACACTTCCACCAAGGGATTTTAGATTCCCCCACTCATCCCTAGCGGATCTTGTTACTCTTGGGTGTTTGAGCACCCTAGACGGTTGAGGTCACCTCGGAGCCATATTCCATTGTGGTGAAGCTTCGTGGTCTTGTTGGGAGCCTCCGATTAAGTTGTGGAGATTTCCCCAACCTTGTTTGTAAAGGTTCGGTCGCCGCCTTCAAGGGCACCAATAGTGGAATCACGGCATCTCGCATTGTGTGAGGGCGTGAGGAGAATACGGTGGCCCTAGTGGCTTCTTGGGGAGCATTGTGCCTCCACACCGCTCCAACGGAGACATACTTCCCCTCAAAGGAAGGAACTTCGGTAACACATCCTCGTCTCCACCGGATCCACTCTTGGTTATCTCTTACCTTTACTTGTGCAAGCTCTTTATTGTTTCTACCCTTGCTTGCTTGTATGCTTGTTGTTATTGCATCATATAGGTTGCTCACCTAGTTGCACATCTAGACAACCTACTTTGATGCAAAGTTTAATTTGGTAAAGAAAAGCTAAAAATTGGTAGTTGCCTATTCACCCCCCTCTAGTCAACCATATCGATCCTTTCATCTGCGCACTTTGTCCTCACTCGTGTGCACCCGGGAGCAACTTCCCGGTCGGTCACCCATCCTGAAACTACTCCAAGCTGAGCACGCTTAACTTTGGAGTCCTGTCCGAATGGGCTTCCGGAAAAGAAGGAATTCCTTATTGATATGAGTAGTCTATCATCCCTAATAAGCCAGGCTATCACAGCGGCATACCCTACGACAGGTCGAGCAGTTACCGCTTCCCCTAAATCGTGGCTCGAGGCGGCCTTTTTACTGGCACGTCCCATCGAGGTGGAAATCGTACCGATTTTCTCAGGGATATCATAAAGATTTTGTTTCCCCCATATGCATAATGGCATCTTTCACGGGAGTGACGTTTTTATCAGCGAAGCAAAGGGGTCTCTTGGCCTTTCAATGGACTATAAGAGCAAACAGAGGAAAATGCAGGCAACCACACTCTCATTTCCCCCGCCTGCTGCTTCGTCTAGCTCCAACGCCCAGATCCAATCTCGCACCTCCGTTCCTTAGCGAACCCAAACCCTCCCACCAGCCATGGCCAATACCCTCAAAGGGCATTGGAGTAGTTCCATCATTACGGACGACACCATCCAGGACCTGCGTGACGTGGGGCATCTCTCCGCCAACATCGTCGCCCGCACTCCAGGTGTCGACCAGCTAGTGCCTGCTCCCAATGTAGGGAGTGGTAGTGTTCGTCCCCCACCTCATCCGAGGCTTGGGGTTCCCGCTGCACCCATTCATGCGTGGGATGGTGTTCTACTACGGGCTCGACTTCCACCACATGGCCCCGAACTCCATCCTCCACCTCCCCTCCTTCATCATGGTCTACGAGGCCGTCCTCCGCTGTGAGCCGCACTTAGGCCTGTGGCTGAAGATCTTCGGGGTCAAACCGAAGTCCAGCGGCTCCGACCTAGCGGGGTGTGGAGGGGCCATGATCATCAAAAACCAAAATGCTAACTGGTTCAAGGGCAGCTTCATCGAGATGGTCAAGGAGTGGCAACGTGAGTTGTTTTACATCACTGAGCCACTCACCGCTGGCCAGACCGAAGTCCCGGCCTTTTCGTACAGGCCCCCAAAAAATCTCAAGTCCCAGAGGAAGAAGGGCGTTGCCTGGGGGAACCTGAATGAGGTGGAGACGTTGATTAAGAAGATCAAGTGGTGGTCCACTGACAAGGATCTCTAGCTCCCCGATGTGATCAACGTCATGCTCAACCACCACATTCTCCCACTCCAACTTCGAGCCAAGCCGATGTGGGAGCACAAGCCCAAGGACGCGGGACCCCTCCTCCATTTCTTCTGCGCCACCCTGGTCGGCATGTGGACGTGCCTCCTCAAGGTGGCTAGGGACAAGATCCCTAAGGAAGGGCAAGACCTCGGCTTAGAGATTGGCTACGAAGCCCCATTGGCAAGTGTTCATGTTTTTTGCTTTTGGTACGGTGAGACAGATCTTGACGAGTTATCTTGTTATGTATTTACAGAAGTGGTCGGCCAGGATGCAGAAAATGTAATGCCTGCGCGGAAGTCGTAAGCGCTAGCTCCCACTCAAGGATATCAAGGTCTGCCTCGCGAACCGCCAGTTCCTCTTCGTGAGTGGAGAGGGAATCCCTCCGTGCCTGCAGTTGATGCTCCAATGCTGTGATTTGACCTTGGAGTTCTTGCTCGCGAGCCGCCGCCGCCTGACGCTGCCGGTCCGCCGCCTCCGCTTCCCGAAAGGCACGCTTGTTGGTCTCCTTCACTTTGGTGATGGACTTCTCGCCCATCGCATGGGCGACCTCGTCCTACCAGTGGCCTAGCTTAGCGGCAGTTTCAAGCCGATGCCATCCGTGAGCTAGACGAAGGCGCTCCTCAACGAGTCGCGCCTCAATGCCCTGAAGCTCCACCTCGATCTGGCCCACGGGGTTCATGGCGTTCTCCAAGACCCCGCGCTTGATCATGGAGCAGTTGCCTACGAGTGCCAGGGCCAGGTCTGGGGCGGGCCACTCACCGTCCTCGACTGTTGCGGCCGGTGAGGTCCCGCTGCCACTCGCGAAGGAGGGTGTGGAGACCGTGGGGGCCTCCGTCACCTCGACTCGCGGTGGAGGCATGCCATGCGGGCTGGGCACCTTCTCGCACCTTGGCGAGCTGTCCAAGTCTTCCAAGCCGCCATCGCCCCCGATGGGCGTGACGCGGTGCTATGTGTCTCCATTCCCGCCACAACGGCATCTGCCCTGGTGGCGGGCGCTTCGAGAGCTGCGGAGACGCCTCCCGAGGGTGCCCCGAGAGGAATCGCCACCGCTTCCCCTCGCGCTGGCCTGGCGCCGATATTTGGGCGGTGTGCGGTTTACTTGTGCCCCGCGGCCATGGCGGGCGGCGGAGTATCCTTCGCTGGGTCAGGGGCTCTGATACGTCTCCTACGTATCTACTTTTCCCAACGCTTTTCCTCTTGTTTTGGACTCTAATTTGCATGATTTGAATGAAACTAACCCCGGACTGGCATTGTCTTCAGCAGAACAACTATGGTGTTGTTTTTGTGCATAAATAAAAGTTCTCGGAATGGAACAAACTTTGCGAGGATTTTTTATATCAATAAAGAGAATTTCTGGAGGCAAGAGCCACCTGAGGGGGGCACCTAGGTGGGCACAACCCACCAGGGCGCGCCTGCCCGCCAGGCGCGCCCAAGTGGGTTGTCCCCACCTGGTGGCCTCACAGACCCTGAAACCGACGCTATAAAATCTTATTTTTTCATAAAAAAATCAGGGGGAAAGAATTATCGCGATCTACGAGACGGAGCCGCCGTCACCTCCTATTCTTCATCAGGAGGCCAGATCTGGAATCCGTTTGGGGCTCTGGTGAGGGGGATCTTCGTTCTTCGTCATCACCAACCCTTCTCCATCGCCAATTCCACGATGCTCCCCACCGGGAGTGAGTAATTCCTTCATAGGCTCACTGGTCAGTGAGGAGTTGGATGGGATTCATCATGTAATCTAGTTAGTTTTGTTAGGGCTTGATCCCTAGTATCCACTATGTTCTGAGATTGATGTTGCTATGACTTTTCCATGCTTAATGCTTGTCACTTTGGGCCCGGGTACCATGATTTCAGATCTGAACCATTTATGTTATCACCATTATATCTCTGTTCTAGATCCGATCTTGCAAGTTATAGTAACCTACTACATGTTATGATCCGGCAAACCCGAAGTGACAATAGTCGGGACCACTCCTGATGATGACCGTAGTTTGAGGAGTTCATCTATTCACCGTGTGTTAAAGCTTTGTTCCGGTTCTCTATTAAAAGGAGGCCTTAATATCCCTTAGTTTCCAATTGCACCCCGCTGCCACGGGAGGGTAGGACAAAAGATGTCATGCAAGTTCTTTCCATAAGCACGTATGACTATTTACGGAATACATGCCTACATTATATTTATGAACTGGAGCTAGTGCCGTATCGTCCTAGGTTATGACTGTCACATGATGAATATCATCCAACAAATTACCGATCAAATGCCTATGAGTTTATCTTATATTGTTCTTGCTAAGTTACTACTGCTATCGTTACTGTTGCACTTGTTACAAAATCACTGCTATCGCTGTTACCGTTACCATTGCTGTTGCCACCATTATCAAAACTATCAAACTACTTTGCTACTGATCACTTTGCTGCAGATAATTAATCTCCAGGTGTGGTTGAATTGACAACTCAGCTGCTAATAGTTGCAAATATTCTTTGTCTCCCCTTGTGTCGAATCTATAAATTTGGGTTGAATACTCTACCCTCAAAAACTGTTGCGATCCCCTATATTTGTGGGTTATCGAGATCTTGCTGATGATGCTCTGGAAATGCTTATCAAGATCAAGCAGGAGGCCGAAATATTCAAGGATTTGCCTCTCTTTGATGTTGATATTCTCAACAACTTCATCGATGAATGGTTTGAGGATGCCACTCTCACGATTGATGATCTGCAGCTGCCCATTGACATCAGTGTCACATTTCAGGGCTGCATAGCCAAAGAACTTGCCATTGCTCAGAAGATTGTTGAGCTGAAAAAAAATTAATCATGAGAAGGCTCTATTCAACAAGCATATGTCCAAGCTCTGTGTCATTGATGTTCAGAACTTCAAGCAACTGATGATTGATCCCAAGGCCGAGTTCCAAAAGAAACGTGATGAAGCCAAAGGCTCTCGTGAGCGCATGAAGTACTATGTTGAGAAATGCGTACAAGCTCACAACGAGATTGTGAAGAGAAAGGCCCTTAGGCGTCCTGGCATTGACCCCCGTATGGCCGCCAAGAAGCCAAAGAAAACTGCTGCTGCTAAACCCGAAGCCCCAAGGTCGAGCATTTTCTTCCCTGCTAGCATGACTGGCTTGAAGCCAAAGGTCCCTTCCGCAGCTTCTGAGCAGAAGAAGACTAAGCTGGCTGAGGCTAAAGCCAAGAAGATGAAGCATCATGACACTTCTGATGCTGCTCTATCCAAGAAGAAGCTGAAGACAAAATCTTCAAAGTCTTCACGCAAAGAACGTGCTGCTCCCCAAGAACCATTGCTCGTTGAGCCTATTTCTGTTGCATTGCCTACTTCCACCAACCATGAGCGTCGTCTCATCGTGCATGAGCCTACTACCATAAAGGCTCATGAGTCTAAAGATATTCCAACTGCTGACCCCACGCAGCTGAAGATATTGGTCACAAAGACAATGTTGAAGATGATGTAGTCCTTCCTCAGATCATGCCCAACCCGGTATCATCACCTGCTCCCACGAGCAGTGAACAAGTCAGTATTGGCGGTCCCATGATGCCAATCACACAAGATGCATTCTAGGAGGAGCAACACCCCAACTCCCCATTGAACGAATTTATTCCTCGCACTCCACCAACTCATGTCACCACTCCGATGCTTGAGACCCCACAAGAGACTCCAGACGACTGAAGAAGACCACCCCTTCACCAAAGGCGACGCCCTCTTTTCGAAGGCTTCGCAGAGGCCCTAGGCCCTCGGTCTCCATGTCAAGCATTCCTGAAGAGGATGTGCACATCACAAGCTTAGTTGCACGCCAAGTGTTTCCTGAAGCCATCCCTTCAGCTACTGCTCAAGAATTTGAAGCCAAAGCGGCTGAAGATATTCCCTCCACCATAGAACCAATTGGAAATGAAGAAGTGATTGTGCCAGACCCCCCAATCCTTGAAGCCACTGAAGTTGAGGCCGATGCGGCTGCCAACACCACCAATGATGAAGCCAATGACATTGTCATGGCTGAAGATAATATGTAGCCTGATGCCACTGAAGACATTATGCAGCCATCCACCTCGGATGTGGCTGCTGCTCCTCATGTGCCTCACACCATGGAATGTGCATTCTATCGTGGTGAGCTTGTTACTGTCAAGTTGCCAATCTTGACGCCTCCAGCTACTCATGGTCCCCAATATGATTACCATGTTGAGCATAGGCCTCAGACGCAAAAGCCAAAGCCCAGACTACCAAGGCTTCCAAGTGCTATCACAAATCAGGGTGCCTTCGGTGTCTTGAGCTTCAGAGATCACAACACTTCCTTTGACAAGGGCAAGAACCCTTACAAGCAGCCAAAGTCTCATCTGACAGGTTCTGGAGCCACCAGCAACGGAGCTACTATTCCTGCATTTTCTACAATCAAGACATGATCTTTCCCCACAAGTGTCTTGACTGTGATGCCATTGCTGGGCTGCCTTGCCTTGAAGAAGCCCCTGATTGCTTCTGTGAAGTTGGCATGCTCCCATTTGTCGTTGACAAGGAGCACTGGAATCAAGAGCTTCTTCTGCAATTCTATGCCACTCTCCACATATCAGGTTACAACAGAGATCCGAAGACATGGGTCCTTGAGTGGATGTGAGGGGATGTCCATCATGAAGCCAAAGCTCGGGATATCATCGAGCTCACTTCCCCGCCCACTCCTAGTGATCTGTACGAACCAGGTTGTCCGCGCCATGTGCAAGCACTGCAGAGTGTCTTCCAGAAGCCTGAGCCAAACATGAGTCAAATGCTTAGTATGATGAAGCCCTTGCATGTTGATGCTGAATACCCAAAGGAGTTCTATGTCCAAGACATTGAGTATCTGCCCCACACTATATATCACATTTGGAGGCATACTCTGTAGCCAATCAAGGGTCATTCTCCTAATGCCAAGATTGAAGGCACCATGAAGACATTGGTCTTCTATATTGTCAATGGCATCAGATTCAACACTCAAGTTTTATGCCTTCATTCGCTAGTTTGCTGCTTCCAAAATTGATCTCTTTGGCCTTAAGTTTTATGCTCCATGGGTTATGCGGCTCATTAAGCTTCACTCTATCATAAACTATCAAGCTTCAGTGCGCAACCATGTTGTATTCCTGCCCGAAGTTGATATGTCATATGAAGCCATATACCCAGAGCCTGCCAAGAAGCCAATACGTGAAGACAATGTCGCCTTTCAAAGCTTCACTCAACCTATTGAAGGCATTCATGTGCCTAATCCTCCTGCTCCTACTGGTCCTCTTGCTGGTCAGCTTCGTCTGCCACATCGTGCAAACACTGATGTAACAGCCAACACGGTAGCTCAAAAGCCTTAGAAGTGTGCTCGTGTCCTGAGTGACAGAGAGCTTCTTGTATCACTTCACCAGAAGTAGGATAGGTATCATGACTGGCTGAAGAGCTAGATGAAGAGTCTTCTCATTGATGTCAATCGCATATGCAACCTTGCAACCAAGAACTCATTTGTTGCACATGAAGCCCGTCGGCGGTCCTGGAAGAGCCTCACACTGCTTTGTTCTGAAGTTGATCTTCAAGTAGATGGCTTCACTGAGCGCTTCAAGTTTGACTCCAGGCCTCCGCAATCAGCAAGTTGGCATCCAACTCCTTCCTTTGAAGATTCTAAGTATTCATCTTCGGCTCCAATTTTTGTTGCGAGAGTCATTGGTGAAGAGGACGACACTACTTCATTAGTGATGGCTTCACTGCACCAAGATTCTGCATCAAGCCCCTCTGCTCCGCCCAACTCCAACATCGACCCGACTGCCCCAACATCTTCACCAACACCGCCTCGGAACGAGTAGACACTCTAGGTCTCCAAACCTTTTTGGTCATTCTTGACAAAAGGGGGAGAAGCATATGAGTTGATACTCTTCAAGCGGGTTGATATGGGTCGGGTGCTTATTTTTGCTAAGTTCTTACAACTCTCGTTCTTGAACTGTTGGCTTTTGAGTTGTAATACTTAAAACTTGATGGTTGTCTGCCACTTTTGCTGCTACTGTTTGATGCGATGATAAATCCCTCATGAAGTCATTCTGCAGACGCCCATTTCTCATTATGCATTTCCTTATCTTCATTACATTTGTGTATGCATGATGAATTGTCTTCATGTGTTGAAGAAGATCTCCACAAAGCAAAACCTGCCATGTGCATGTGCATTCAAAGGCAAAATATTTATATACACATCTTCAGGGGGAGCCTCTTTCAACATATGAAGACAATGCCCATGAACTTTAACTTTCACATACTTTTATCCCCGTTGAAAACTTCAACGAGTTTGTCATCAATCACAAAAAAGGGGGAGATTGTAAGTGCATCTAGTGCCACCCCTAGTTGGTTTTGGAGTATTGATGAAAAACATGGTTGAGGGACTAATGTGTTTGTGAGAATTGCAGGATAACACAATTAGTAGTCCTAAAAATGTATGAAGACACTGAAGAGAATGGTGGTTCGTGAAGACATCCACGCTGAAGATAATGATGCGTGAAGACATTCACTTAAAGACTATGGAGTGCGAAGACATAGTTTCTTAGGTAGTTCCCTTTTCTTCTTTATTGAGTCATAGGCACCACCGAACTGTTAAGTGGGGTCCAAGTGAACAAAGTCAGATGAATGATGTGCTGCTCAACCAAAATCCTATGTCTTCGAGCAAAGACAATGAGAGCAAATCCTATCCAGAGTTGGATGAGTCAGCTTTGCTTGTAGCCCAAGACAAGTTGCCATGTGTGTTTGAAATCTGACCGTTGGACACGTGTCGGTTCCTTAGTGACCCAGGGTCATTTCGGACATATCATGTCGGGTTGCCTCCTGGCTATAAATAGCCCACCCCTACACCATAAATTGGTGGCTACTTAGAGTTAGTGCACGGCTTTTGTCGTTTGAGAGCAACCCACCTCCGAAGCCTTTGATAGAGAGATCCTTGCGAGGACAAAGCCCAAAACACCCAGGGCCAAAGAGTGTTAGGCATCACCGAAGTCTTTCTATCTGCATGGCCTGAAGACTTGTTACACTTGAGGACTGTGCATCCTCCAGCCGGTTAGGCGTCATGTTCTAAGGATCCAAGAGTCATTGTGGATCGCCGGTGAACGAAGTCTGTGAAGGTTTGGAAGTATACCTTGAAGACTTACGAGAGTGATTGGGCGAGGACTGGGTGTCCTTATCTCAAGGGGAATGAGGTGAAGACACAGTCTTCTGAGTTCAATCTCAGCCTCCCTAACTAGACGTACAGTTGTCACAACAACCGGAACTGGTCTACCAAATCCTTGTCATCACCAAGTTACTGGTTCTATCCCCTACCTTCTTTACATTTTAGTTTGTCTTCATGAAGTCATTGCTTGCTTGCCTGATCTGTTTGACTTCACTCTGTAAAGACTATTACCTATTTGGCTTCATACTGTCTTCCATTCGATCCATTCTACCTAGCTTCCATTAGGCTTCATGCTTTATTGCATCATCTTGTAACCCAGAGATTGTCAAAGGCCTCTTTCAGATCATCTATCAAGGTCTCCTTTTTCTTGGATTTCACAACAATATCATCCACATAAGCATGAACATTGCGTCCAATCTGGTCATGAAGGCAACTCTAAACACACCGCTGATAAGTCGCCTAGGCACTCTTGAGCACAAAAGGCATAGACACATAGCAGAAGGCTCCAAAGGGAGTGATGAAAGCGGTCTTATGCTGGTCCTTAACTGCCATCTTGATCTGATGATAACCAGAATAAGCATCCAGAAAGCTCAAACGCTCACAACCCGCCATAGCATCAATAATCTGATCAATACGAAGGAGAGCAAAAGGGTCAGCCAGACATGCCTTATTAAGATCTGTCTAATCCACGCACATGCGCCAGGTGCCATTTTTCTTAAGTACCAGCACCGGGTTAGCCAACCATTCAGGATGAAAAACTTCAATGATGAACCTAGCCGCCAAGAGCTAGGCCACTTCCTCACCATTGGCCTTACGCCTCTCTTCATTAAAACGACGAAGGAATTGCTTGACCAGTTTAAACTTTGGATCAACATTGAGAGTGTGCTCAGCGAGTTCCCTCGGTACACCTGGCATGTCTGAAGGCTTCCATGCAAAGATGTCCCGGTTCTCATGGATGAACTCGATGAGCGCGCCTTCCTATTTCGGATCCATATTAGCACTGATACTGAACTCCTTGGATGAGTCAGCAGGAACAAAGTCAACCAGCTTAGTGTCATCAGCCGACTTAAACTTCAACAAAGGGTCATGCTCTATGGTTGGCTTCTTCAAAGGTTTCATATCGGCCAGGTCAACATTGTCTTTGTAGAACTTCAGCTCCTTTGTTGCACAAACAGACTCAGCATAAGCGTCATCTCCCTCTTCGCACTCCAAAGCTATATCTTCCTATTGCCGTGTACTATTATAGTGCCCTTACGACCTGGCATCTTAAGCTGCAAATAAACATAACAAGGTCGTGCCATGAATTTAGCATAAGACGGCCATTCAAACAGGGCGTGATAAGGGCTCTTGATCTTTACTACTTCAAAAGTCAATGTCTCAGCTCTAAAATCATGATCATCTCCAAAGGCCACTTCCAAAGCTATCTTACCCACCGGGTACGCCGACTTACCGGGCACCACCCCATGAAAAATAGTAGAAGATGGCTTAAGATCTTTGTCAGTCAAATTCATACGGTGAAAAGCATCATAACAACGGATATTGATGCTGCTGCCTCCACCCATGAGCACTTTAGTGAACTTGTACCCTCCAACCTGAGGTGCAACCACCAAAGCCAACTGACCCGGATTGTCAACCCGGGGCGGGTGATCCTCACGGCTCCATACAATAGGATGTTCAGACCATCGCAAGTAGCGAGGGACTGCTGGCTCAACCGCGTTCACTGCTCGTTTATGAATCTTCTGATCTTGTTTGCACAAGCTCGTGGTGAATACATGATATTGACCACTATTCAGCTACTTCAGATTACTCTGATAACCAAACTATTGCTGCTGATTTCCTTGATTAGATTGTGATTACAACCACCTTGATTTCCTTGGCCCTGAAAACCAGAGCTTAAGCCGCCGCCCCCGAGGCCAGGTCCATGGGAGCTGGATCCTGAACCGCCATTCGGGCCATGGTTATTCTGGAAAAAAACTGGAATTCATGTAATCCCTCATGATGAAGCAATCCTTCCATAGATGACTGCACGACTTCTCTTGCGTCCCGTGCTTCGGCCAAGGCTGATTCATCATTGCCTCAAGGTTGAACTTTGTCCCGCCAAACCGGGGTACTGATGACTACCCCTTAGGACGCTGATTATTATTATGCGTATTGGTATTCGCCACAAAGTCTAACCCGCCGCCAGACTTGCGCTTACCATTGCCACCTTGACCCGCCATATTATGTTGCTGTCCCTTTGTATTGCCGCTCTTCTTTCCCTTGCCAGCCTTCTCTTCATCAGACTCGGGGTCTTTTGTACTATCAGAGTCGGCGTACTTAACAAGAGCCACCATGAACTCTCCCATATCATTGCAGTTGCGCTTAAGCCGCCCCAACTTCTGCTTAAGGGGAAGGAACCGTCAATTCTTCTCCAACATCAGGACGGCTGAACCGGCATTGATCTGTCTGATGAGTGGATAACTGCCGAGATCCGGCGGACCCAATTGGTTGTTGACTCGATCTCACCTTGGACGCAAGAATCCAGATCAAGAATCGACATAGGCTGCTTGCATGTGTCTTTGAAATTTTGAATAAAATGTGCCTTCAATTCGGCCCATGATCTGATGGATTTAGCAGGCAATCCCTTCAGCCAAGTACGTGCCGGCCCATCCAACATCACGGTGAAGTATTTAGCACATGCAGCATCGCTGACATCCAACATCTCCATGGCCATCTCATAGCTCTCAATCCGGGCCTCTAGGGGTTGATCCGCCGTGTAATTAGGCACCTTGCGGGGCCCTTAAAATCCTTGGGTAAGCGCTCGTTATGAAGAGCCGGCACTAAACATGGCACACCAAGGGTTCTAGAGGTCACCGCTGTCTCCAGAGATGCCGACAGGTAAATTGGAGATTGTTGATGAGCCGCTAGCTCAGCCTCCCGACGCGCCCTGCCCTGATCCACCAAAGCCTGAGCATCTTTACCAGCATGCGACGAGTCATGCCTACGAGGCTGGTTATGGTGTCGCTCACTGCTTGAGACTACTGGCGAGTCAATATGCCCGCCGTAACTCCGGCTTGGACGAGGGGTTGAATGAATCCGCTCACGACTGGACGAATAAGCCGCCTATTGAGCCACCGCCGTCTGAAGAAGCTCGCCAACCCTCCATATCTCCATTGCAGCTGGAGACTCATCTTCCATAGGGAGAGCCGCCAATCGCGTATCCGCAGCAATCATATTGTCTAGAGGATTAGAATAATGACCCAGTGGTGTCGAAACATGCTATGGTGGAGTCAAATTCAAATGAGGCGGGTCTATAGCACGTGGCTGAACCGGCGCTCCGATCACGGGTGTCTCAATGGCCCGGTTCACCACGGGCGGGTCACTGGCCCCTGCCCTAGGCGTGTTGAAAAGGTTCCTAGCCTCAAACACTATAGGTAGACGGGTCTGGTGCCTCCTCCGCATAATAGCGTTTGAAGCATTCTGATCCAAGGTGAGCCAGAATGACTCTGCCTGGATCCGCTGTGATTGCGCGTCCAAGGCGGCCCGCTCCGTTTCCATCCTAGCGTTCTTAGTAGCAAGTTCTTCCTTGGCTTGACCTATCTCATCTCGCAGCTTCGTGACATCCACCTTATGTTGTTCTTGAGTCTCTGGGGTTACCTCTGTCCCCATTAAAGTCGCCAAAACATCCAATAGCTTGGTCAAAACCTGAGCCGGCGGGCGCGCAGAGCCGCTAGCACCAGCCGTCGCCGCAGCCGTTGAGCTGGAGGTCATCGCCGCAGCGGTCGTCAAACCGAGCACCGGTTGTGTACCGGCCATGAAGATCGCAACCCTGTTCGGCGGCTGATAGTGGTCCGGAATATTGTCACCATCGGAACAGCCCCCAAGCCTGCCGTCTCGTAGTTGATACATTGAATCGGTCTCACCAGTTGAAGACTCACCATCAGAGCAGATTACCGTCTCTCCCATAGACACAGATCCTTCCACAAGATCCGCCACATGGATGAAACCAACAAAAGCATGCTTCACGACGGCTTGAACCTTGGCGTGTCATGCGCACTGAGCCATCTCGACGATGTTGGTGCAGGTGTCTGGCTCAGGCTCCGACTCGTCAATCCATCCGATGAAGACATGGATTCCACCAAAGGGGACCCGGTACCTGTACTCAATTGAGCTAGCCTCGGGGCCCTAGCCATCATCATCGATGTAGAGCTTGCCGCGATGACTCATGGTCATCCGGCCCACGTCGTATCCCTTGATCCCTGCGAAGTTGCCCTTCAAGAACTTGAAACCACCGTGCGCAGGCCCCACAGTGGGCGCCAACTGTCGTGGACTTAACACGACAGATGCACCATCAAAAGTACTTAGGCGTGGAGCCATCGCAGCTAGGTTAGCTTGAAAGGGGTTAAAATGGGACAAAGGACATAGAGAGTTTACCCAAGTTCGGCCCCTCTCAACGAGGTACAAGCCTACTCCTGCTTTAGGTTTTATTGCTTGGGTTTCGATTACCAGGGAAGGAATATGCTTGACCTAGTTCCCGATGAGTTGTTTCTTGAGTTAACCCGCCGCCGGGTCACCCCTTTATATACACAGGTTGATGCCCGACGTCTTTGTAGAGTACCGGCCAACTCATACACAACGTGTCTGGCTCGGTAACTAACTAAGCTTGCCTTACAATACAAGTTTAACATATGGCGGCTGACGCCCGTGGGCCTCAAGACGTCCCCGAGTCTTGGTGTCGGTGTCAAAATTGGCCGATCTCGGGTAGGGGGTCCCGAACTGTGCGTCTGAGGATCGAAGGTAACAAGGGACACAGGGAACACGATGTTTACCCAGGTTCGGGCCCTCTTAATGGAGGTAAAACCCTACGTCCTGCTTGATTGTATTTGATGAGTATGGGGGTTACAAGAGTCGATCTACCTCGAGATCATAATGGCTAAACCCTAGATGTCTAGCCTATATGAATTCTGATGATCCCTATGGACTAAACCCTCCAGTTTATATATACACCAGAGGGGTACAAAGGCGGTTTACAAGGGAAGGAAACAATACATCCGGTCTCCAATCTTGCCCTCCATGCATCCAGGAGTCCTATCCGAACACGGGGAACAATCTTCTATTTTATCTTCACGGCCCATCAGCCCGACCCATGCTTGAGTAGACCGGACACCTGAGGACCACCGAATCCAGGTCTCCCTCAGTAGCCCCCGAACTTGCCTTCAATGACGACGTACTATCTGGCTTATGCCTTCGGCTTTGCAAGGCGGGTTCTTCATTATACTTCAGACCAATGATAGTCTAGTTCTGTCCTCCATGTTCTGTCTTTATGACTTCTTCATGTCGTCGCTTTGTTTTCTGTGCGCCGGATGAATAAAACGGTTCATGATTTTTTGCAAATAAGCCCCTCATCACGGTCGGATGACATCTATATAAGGAGATTTAGATCCCCAAATGCCATCTCACATTGCGCAGAAGAAAAACCATCAAGATTAGCTACGAAAAAAGCCTTCCAACATGGCCAATGCCCCAGGCTCCTCTTTGCGCCCCCATGGCCCTCAAGAGGGTGATTGGCAGAGTTGCTCAGTGCCTCATCTTCAGCTGAGTCGACTCTAGACGCAAGGCTATCTTCCCCTTGCAGATCTAGTCCCCGTTCGAACGAGAGTGGCCTCAATCGGTAACGATGTGATGGCTGAGAACTTCCCCAACCCCAATAAGGAGGAGAGGGTGTGCTTTGTCACATTCCTATTGCGAGGCCTAGGATTACCAATCCATCCCTTTCTCAGGGTCCTATTGGAATTTTACGGCATCCAACTGCACAACCTCACCCCAGGTTCGATTCTGCACATCTCAGGTTTCGTTGCCCTTTGCGAACTATTCTTAGGCATTGAGGCCCATTTTGAACTATGGAGGAAGTTCTTTTGCCTCGTTCCCCGCCATCGAGGAGGCTCCATATTTGAAGTGGGTGGTGCCGAAGTATGGTGTATAGCCGGATCCGGATACCTCATAGGAACTCCCAAAGAGGTGTACCCACAGTGGTCTTCGAAATGGTTCTACATGGATGATGTCCCACTGCCGGATCCAGTTCGGCGCGGCCTTCCTGAATTTTCCAGCGCTCCTTTAAAGAAGTGTTTCAACTGGTGTCCCCGAAGTCCCAAGGAGGAAGACGGTGTGGAAATAAAAAGGTTGGTTAGCAAGGTAAGGTTACTAGCCCATACCGAGCTCTCGATAGTCGAAGTCATGGCTATTGCAATAAAGAGGTGCATCCAACCTCTCCAATCTAGAGTAACTCCCTTATGGTGTTACAATGGAGAAGACGATGCATCCCGTTACAGACGGAACGGTCTGGATACCCCTGCCGAATTGGCCACAATCTTGGCCGATCTGTATAAGGGTGAAAAGGAAGATTTCCTCCGTTTAAGCTGTCGGGAAGGCTACTCCATGTACAACCTGTTGGGGAACATAGTAATATCAAAAAAATTCCCACGCACACGCAAGATCATGGTGATGCATAGCAACGAGAGGGGAGAGTGTTGTCCATGTACCCTCGTAGACCGTAAGCGGAAGCGTTATGACAACGTGGTTAATGTAGTCGTACGTCTTCACGATCGACCGATCCTAGTACCGAAAGTACGACACCTCCGTGACTTTCACACGTTCGGCTCGGTGATGTCCCACGAACTCACGATCCAATAGAGTGTCGAGGGAGAGATTCATTAGCACGACGGCGTGATGTTGGTGATGATGATGCTACCAGAACAGGACTTCGCCTAAGCACCGCTACGATATGACCGAGGTGGATTATGGTGGAGGGGGGCACTGCACACGGCTAAGAGATCAATGATCAACTTGTGTGTCTATGGGGTGCCCCTCTCCCCGTATATAAAGGAGTGGAGGAGGGGAGGGCCGGCCCTCTACTATGGCACGCCCTGGGGAGTCCTACTCCCACCGGGAGTAGGATTCCCCCCTTTCCATGTAGTAGGAGTAGGAGAGTAGGAAAGGGAAGAGAGAAGAGAAGGAAGGAGGGGGCGCCGCCCCTCCCCCCTAGTCCAATTCGGACAAGGCCTTGGGGGCGCGTAGCCTGCCCTAGGCGGCCCCTCCCTCTCTCCCCTAAAGCCTATTAGGGCCCATATACTCCCCGGGGGGTTCCGATAAACCCCCGGTACTCCAGTTAATGTGCGAACTCACTCGGAGCCATTCTGATGTCGAAACATAGTCATCCAATATATCGATATTTATGTCTTGACCATTTAGAGACTCCTCATCATGCTCGTGATCACATCCGGGACTCCGAACAACCTTCGGTTCATCAAAACACATAAAATCATAATACCGATCGTCACCGAATGTTAAGCGTGCGGACCCTACGGGTTCGAGAACAATGTAGACATGACCGAGACATGTCTCCGGTCAATAACCAATAGCGGAACCTGGATGTTCATATTGGCTCCCACATATTCTATGAAGATTTTTATCTGTCAAATCGTATAACGATATACGTTGTTCCCTTTGTCATCGGTATGTTACTTGCCCGAGATTCGATCGTCGGTATCTCAATACCTAGTTCAATCTCGTTACCGGCAAGTCCCTTTACTCATTCCGTAATGCTACATCCCATAACTAACTCATTATCTACATTTCTTGCAAGGCTTATATTGATGTGCATTATCGAGAGGGCCCAGAGATACCTCTCCGACAATCGGAGTGACAAATCCTAATCTCGATCTATGCCAACTCAACAAACACCATCGGAGACACCTGTAGAGCACCTTTATAATCACCCAGTTATGTTATGACATTTGGTAGCACACAAAGTGTTCCTCCGGTATTCGGGAGTTGCATGATATCATAGTCATAGGAACATGTATAAGTTATGGAGAAAGCAATAGCAACAAACTAAACGATCATCGTGCTAAGCTAACGGATGGGTCAAGTCAATCACATCATTCTCTAATGATGTGATCCCGTTAATGGAATGACAACTCATGTCTATGGTTAGGAAACATAACCATCATTGATTCAATGAGCTAGTCAAGTAGAGGCAAACTAGTGACACTCTGTTTGTCTATGTATTCACACATGTACTAAGTTTCCGGTTAATACAATTCTAGCATGAATAATAAACATTTATCATGATATAAGGAAAAATAAATAACAACTTTATTATTGCCTCTAGGGCATATTTCCTTCAGTCTTCCACTTGCACTAGAGTCAATAATCTAGATTACATTGTAATGATTCTAACACCAATGGAGTCTTGGTGCTGATCATGTTTTGCGCGTGAGAGAGGCTTAGTCAATGGGTCTGCAACATTCAGATCCATATGTATCTTGCAAATCTCTATGTCTCTGTCCTTGACTTGACCGCAGATGGAATTGAAGCATCTCTTAATGTGCTTGGTTCTCTTGTGAAATCTGGATTCCTTTGCTAAGGCAATTGCACCAGTATTGTCACAAAAGATTTTCATTGGACCCGATGCACTAGGTATGACACCTAGATCAGATATGAACTCCTTCATCCAGACTCCTTCATTTGCTGCTTCTGAAGCAGCTATGTATTCCGCTTCACACATAGATCCCGCCATGATGCTCTGCATGGAACTGCACCAACTGACAGCTCCACCATTTAATAAAAACACGTATCCGGTTTGTGACTTAGAGTCATCCGGATTAGTGTCAAAGCTTGCATCGACGTAACTGTTTACGACGAGCTCTTTGTCACCTCCATATACAAGAAACATATCCTTAGTCCTTTTCAGGTATTTCAGGATATTCTTGACCGCTGTCCAGTGATCCACTCCTGGATTACTTTGGTACCTCCCTGCTAAACTGGTAGATCCTATGACTAAAGCATAGGGAACACCTTTCATTTTCTCTCTATCTTCTGCAATGGTCGGGCATTGAGTCTGACTCAACTTCACATCTTGTAATACAGGCAAGAACCCTTTCTTTGCCTGATCCATTTTGAACTTCTTCAAAACTTTATCAAGGTATGTGCTTTGTGAAAGTCTAATTAAGCGTCTTGATCTATCTCTATAGATCTTGATGCCCAATATATAAGCAGCTTCACCGAGGTCTTTCATTGAAAAATTCTTATTCAAGTATCCTTTTATGCTATTCAAAAATTCAGTATCATTTCCGATCAACAATATTTCATCTACATATAATATCAGAAATGCTACGGATCTCCCACTCACTTTCTTGTAAATACATGCTTCTCCAAAAGTCTGTATAAAACCATATGCTTTGATCACACTATCAACGCGTATATTCCAACTCCGAGAGGCTTGCACCAGTCCATAAATGGATCACTGGATCTTGCACACTTTGTTAGCACATTTTGGATCGACAAAACCTTCTGGTTGCATCATATACAACTCTTCTTTAAGATATCCATTAAGGAATGCAATTTTGACATCCATTTGCCAAATTTCATAATCATAAAATGTGGCAATTGCTAACATGATTCGGACGAACTTAAGCATTGCTACAGGTGAGAAGGTCTCATCATAGTCAACTCCTTGAACTTGTCGAAAAACTTTTGCAACAAGTAGAGCTTTGTAGACAGTAATATTACCGTCAGCGTCAGTCTTCTTCTTGAAGATCCATTTATTCTCTATGGCCTGCCGATCATCGGGCAAGTCAACCAAAGTCCACACTTTGTTTTCATACATGGATCCCATCTCAGATTTCATGGCCTCAAGCCATTTTGTGGAATTTGGGCTCATCATCGCTTCCTCATAGTTCGTAGGTTCGTCATGGTCAAGTAACATGACTTCTAGAATAGGATTACCGTACCACTCTGGTGCAGATCTTACTCTGGTTGACCTACGAGGTTCGGTAGTAACTTGATCAGAAGTTTCATGATCATCATCATTAGCTTCCTCACTTACTGGTGTAGGAATCACTGGAACTGATTTCAATGATGAACTACTTTCCAATAAGGGAGAAGGTACAATTACCTCATCAAGTTCTACTTTCCTCCCACTCACTTCTTTCGAGAGAAACTCCTTCTCTAGAAAGGATCCAGTCTTAGCAACAAATATCTTGCCTTCGGATCTGTGATAGAAGGTGTACCCAACAGTCTCCTTTGGGTATCCTATGCAGACACATTTCTCCGATTTGGGTTCGAGCTTATCAAGTTGAAGCTTTTTCACATAGCATCGCAGCCCCAAACTTTAAGAAATGACAACTTGGGTTTCTTGCCAAACCACAGTTCATAAGGTGTCGTCTCAACGGATTTAGATGCTGCCCTATTTAATGTGAATGCAGCTATCTCTAAAGCATAATCCCAAAACGATAGCGGTAAATCAGTAAGAGACATCATAGATCGCGCCATATCTAGTAAAGTACGATTACGATGTTCGGACACACCATTACGCTATGGTGTTTCAGGTGGCGTGAGTTGCGAAACTATTTTGCATTGTTTTAGATGAAGACCAAACTCGTAACTCAAATATTCTCCTCCACGATCAGATCGTAGAAACTTTATTTTTTTGTTACGATGATTTTCCACTTCACTCTGAAATTCTTTGCACTTTTCAAATGTTTCAGACTTATGTTTCATTAAGTAGATATACCCATATCTGCTCAAATCATCAGTGAAGGTGAGAAGATAACGATATCCACCGCGAGCTTCAATGTTCATTGGAACACATATATCAGTATGTATGATTTCCAATAACTCTGTTGCTCACTCCATTGTTCCGGAGAACGGAGTTTTAGTCATCTTGCGCATGAGGCATGGTTCGTAAGTACCAAGTGTTTCATAATCAAGGGATTCCAGAAGTCCATCAGAATGGAGTTTGTTCATGCGCTTTACACCAATATGACCCAAACGGCAGTGCCACAAATAAGTTGCACTATCATTATCAACTCTGCATCTTTTGGCTTCAATATTATGAACATGTGTATCACTACTATCAAGATTTAGTAAAATAGACCACTCATCAAGGGTGCATGACCATAAAAGATATTACTCATATAATAGAACAACCATTATTCTCTGATTTAAATGAATAGCCGTCTCGCATCAAACAAGATCCAGATATAATGTTCATGCTCAACGCTGGCACCAAATAACAATTATTTAGGTCTAAAACTAATCCCGAAGGTAGATGTAGAGGTAGCGTGCCGACGGCGATCACATCGACTTTGGAACCATTTCCCACGTGCATCGTCACCTTGTCCTTAGCCAATCTTCGCTTAATCCGTAGCCCCCTATTTCGAGTTGCAAATGTTAGCAACTGAACCAGTATCAAATACCCAGGCACTACTGCGAGCATTAGTAAGGTACACATCAATAACATGTATATCAAATATACCTTTCACTTTGCCATCCTTCTTCTCCGCCAAATACTTGGGGCAGTTCCGCTTCCAGTGACCAGTTCCTTTGCAGTAGAAGCACTCAGTGTCAGGCTTAGGTCCAGACTTGGGTTTCTTCACTTGAGCATCAACTAGCTTGCTGTTCTTCCTGAAGTTCCCCTTCTTCCCTTTACCCTTTTTCTTGAAACTGGTAGTCTTGTTGACCATCAATACTTGATGCTCCTTCTTGATTTCTACCTCCACAGCCTTTAGCATTGCGAAGTGCTCAGGAATCGTCTTATCCATCCCTTGCATATTATAGTTCATCATGAAGCTCTTGTAGCTTGGTGGCAGTGATTGAAGAAATATGTCAATGACACTATCATCAGGAAGATTAACTCCCAGTTGAGTCAAGTGGTTGTGGTACTCAGACATTCTGAGTATATGTTCACTGACAGAACTATTCTCCTCCATCTTGCAGCTGTATAACTTATTGGAGACTTCATATCTCTCAATCCGGGCATTTGCTTGAAATATTAACTTCAACTCCTGGAACATCTCATATGCTCCATGACGTTCAAAACGTCGTTGAAGTTCCGGTTCTAAGCCGTAAAGCATGGCACACTGAACTATCGAGTAGTCATCAGCTTTGCTCTGCCAGGTGTTCACAACATCTGGCATTGCTCCCGCAGTGGGTTTGTCACCTAGCGGTGCTTCCAGGACATAATTCTTCTGTATAGCAATGAGGATAATCCTCAAGTTACGGACCCAGTCCGTGTAGTGGCGACCATCATCTATGAACTTAGCTTTATCTAGGAACGCATTAAAATTCAATGGAACAACATCACGGGCCATCTATCTACAACAACATAGACATGCAAAATACTATCATGTACTAAGTTCATGATAAATTAAAGTTCAATTAATAAAATTACTTTAGAACTCCCATTTAGATAGGCATCTCTCTAATCATCTAAGTGACCACGTGATCCATATCAACTAAACCATGTCCGATCATCACGTGAGATGGAGTAGTTTTCAATGGTGAACATCACTATGTTGATCATATCTACTATATGATTCACGCTCGACCTTTCGGTCTCAATGTTCTAAGGCCATATCTGCATATGCTAGGCTCGTCAAGTTTAACCCGAGTATTCTGCGTGTGCAATACTGGCTTGCACCCATTGTATGTGAACGTAGAGCTTATTACACCTGATCATCACGTGGTGTCTCGGCACGACGAACTATAGTAACGATGCATACTCAGGGAGAACACTTATACCTTGAAATTTAGTGAGAGATCATCTTATAATGCTACCGTCGAACTAAGCAAACTAAGATGCATAAAGGATAAACATCACATGCAATCAATATAAGTGATATGATATGGCCATCATCATCCTGTGCCTTTGATCTCCATCTCCAAAGCACCGTCATGATCACCATCTTCACCGGCTTGACACCTTGATCTCCATCGAAGCATCGTTGTCGTCTTGCCAACTATTTCTTCTACGAATATCGCTACCGCTTAGTGATAAAGTCAAGCAATTACATGGCGATTGCATTTCATACAATAAAGTGACAACCATATGGCTCCTGCCAGTTGCCGATAACTATGTTACAAAACATGATCATCTCATGCAATAAAATTTAGCATCATGTCTTGACCATATCACATCAGAACATGCCCTGCAAAAACAAGTTAGACATCCTCTACTTTGTTGTTGCAAGTTTTACATGGCTGCTACGGGCTGAGCAAGAACCGTTCTTACCTACGCATCAAAAACCACAACGCAGTATAGTGATTGCTTTTTGATCTTCAGAAAGAACCATGTTCATTGAATCCGATTCAACTAAAGTTGGAGAAACTGACACCCACCAGCCACCTGTGTGCGAAGCACGTCGGTAGAACCAGTCTCGCGTAAGCGTACGCGTTATGTCGGTCTGGGACGCTTCATTTAACAATACCGCCGAATCAAGATTCAACTAGTGATGGCAAGCAATATGTATATATCCACGCCCACAACTCCTTTGTGTTCTACTCATGCATATAACATCTACGCATAAACCTGGCTCGGATGCCACTGTTGGGGAACGTAGTAATTTCAAAAAGTTTCCTACGCACACGCAAGATCATGGCGATGCATAGCAATGAGAGGGGAGAGTGTTGTCCACGAACCCCTCGTAGACCGTAAGCGGAAGCGTTATGACAACGCGGTTGATGTAGTCATACGTCTTCATGATCGACTGATCCTAGTACTGAAAGTACGACACCTCCGCGATTAGCACACATTCGGCTCGGTAACGTCCCACAAACTCACGATCCAGCAGAGTGTCGAGGGAGAGCTTCGTCAGCACGATGGCGTGATGATGGTGATGATGATGCTACCGGAACAGGGCTTCGCCTAAGCACTGCTACGATATGACCGAGGTGGATTATGGTGGAGGGGGGCACCACACACGACTAAGTGATCAATGATCAACTTGTGTGTGTCTATGGGGTGCCCCCCTCCCTGTATATAAAGGAGTGGAGGAGGGGGAGGGCCGGCCCTCTACTATGGCGCGCCCTACTCCCACCGGGAGTAGGATTCCCCCTTTCCATGTAGTAGGAGTAGGAGAGTAGGAAAGGGAAGAGAGAAGAGAAGGAAGGAGGGGGCACCGCCCCCTAGTCCAATTCGGACTAGGCCTGGGGGGGGGGGCTGCCCTAGGCAGCCCCTCCCTCTCTCCCCTAAAGCCCATTAGGGCCCATATACTCCCCGGGGGGTTCCGGTAACCCCCCGGTACTCCGGTTAATGTCTGAACTCACTCGGAACCATTCTGATGTCCAAACATAGTCATCCAATATATCAACCTTTATGTCTTGACCATTTCGGGACTCCTCGTCATGCCCGTGATCACATCCGGGACTCCGAACAACCTTCAGTTCATCAAAACACATAAACACATAATACCGATCGTCACCGAACATTAAGCGTGTGGACCCTACGGGTTCGAGAACTAAGTAGACATGACCGAGACACGTCTCTGGTCAATAACCAATAGTGGAACCTGGATGTTCATATTGGCTCCCACATATTCTATGAAGATCTTTATCGGTCAAACCGTATAACGATATACGTTGTTCCCTTTGTCATCGGTATGTTACTTGCCCGAGATTCGATCATCGGTATCTCAATACCTAGTTGAATCTCGTTACTGGCAAATCTCTTTACTCGTTACGTAATGCTACATCCCGTAACTAACTCATTAGCTACATTGCTTGCAAGGAATATATTGATGTGCATTACCGAGAGGGCCCAGAGATACCTCTCCGACAGCCGGAGTGACAAATCCTAATCTCGATCTATGCCAACTCAACAAACACCATCGGAGACACCTGTAGAGTACCTTTATAATCACCCAGTTACGTTGTGACGTTTGGTAGCACACAAAGTGTTCCTCCGATATTCGGGAGTTGCATGATCTCATAGTCATAGGAACATGTATAAGTTATGGAGAAAGCAATAGCAACAAACTAAATGATCATCGTGGTAAGCTAACGGATGGGCCAAGTCAATCACATCATTCTATAATGATGTGATCCCGTTAATGAAATGATAACTCATGTCTATGGTTAGGAAACATAACCATCATTGATTCAACGAGCTAGTCAAGTAGAGGCAAACTAGTGACACTCTGTTTGTCTATGTATTCACACATGTACTAAGTTTCCGGTTAATACAATTCTAGCATGAATAATAAACATTTATCATGATACAAGGAAATATAAATAACAACTTTATTATTGCCACTAGGGCATATTTCCTTCACAACCCCATTAAATGGGTAAGACTTCGATTATCTGTGTTGCCTTATTGCTATCACGGCATGCTAACCCAATTTGTCCTTTGTTAAATCAGTCATGGCGGAAGATGATTGAGGATGTTCACTGTCCTGCCCCATAGCCAGAGGACCATAATCACGATGAAGACCCTAGATTTTGCGAGGTTTCGGATATATATAGAGAGTTTGATGACGGGGTATTTTATCAAGCGAGCCTTGACGGCTCGGAAGTGGCTATCACTGCCGACTACCCTCGCCCCTATCCTTTCTCCATCGTAAGTATTCGGAGGGCTCTTTAAAAGAAAGTCCCTACTTTCACCTTCATCCATTATATTGATTCGGACTTTAATAGGATTGGTGCTCGGTGGACTGTACCTCCTCAAGGGCGGCCCCTACGTGAGGTCGTCGTTCAAAACGAAAGGGGACAGGAGCGCTATATAAACCTCACAGTCTTCCAAGAGGTATGTCTTCTTAATACATGTCTGGACTTGAGTTTGGATTGTTTAAAGTCTCCTTTTATCCTTGATGTCAGGAGAAACATGGGGTAGACGGTGGGAAAACGCCCTGTTAGCCGAATGTCCGCCAATCTGGTGCCGGACTCGCCAACTAGGACGAGAGCCGATGCAGATGCCAGTTCCGCCGCCTCATGAGGATTCGGATGATGTATCTGTCATGAATTCCGAAGTGGAGAGCATGGAATCACCGTCGATTGAAAGAGGCCATGCGCGCTCCGGCCTTTTCCGAGCAAGAGTTTACCACACTCAGCTTGGTGGATGCATATATCCGAGCTACTCGAGACGGACTTGTCGGAGTCACTCAGTTGTTCTCAAACGATATACAGGTAAGAGTTTATGCAATTTTGATAGTTATATGCCAGTAGCCCCCGAGGCTTGAAGAAGTGAGGTGATACGTCCATTTTGCATCATGCTTTTATATCGACATTTATTGCATTATGGGCTGTTATTACACATTATGTCACAATACTTATGCCTATTCTCTCTTATTTTACAAGGTTTACATAAAGAGGGAGAATGCCGGCAGCTGGGATTTTGGGCTAGAAAAGGAGCAAATATTAGAGACCTATTCTACACAGCTCCAAAAGTCCTGAAACTTCACGGATGATGTTTTCCAAATATATAAAAAAATACTCAGCGGAAGAAACTCACTAGGGGGGCCACACCCTGCCCACGAGGGTGGGGGGCGCGCCCTACCCCAGGGTGTGCCCCCTACCTCGTGGGCCCCCTGGTGGCCCTCCGGTGGCCATCTTCTGCTATATGGAGTCTCTCAATGGAAAAAAAATCAGAAGCCATCTTCTCGGGCGAAACTCCGCCGCCACGAGGCGGAACCTTGGCGGAACCAATCTAGGGCTCTAGCGGAGCTGTTCTGCCGGGGAAACTTCCCTCTCGGAGGGGGAAATCATCGCCATCGTCATCACCAATGCTCCTCTCATCGGGAGAGGCCAATCTCCATCAACATCTTCATCAACACCATCTCATCTCAAAACCCTAGTTCATCTCTTGTATCCAATTCTTGTCTCCAAGTCCGGGATTGCTGCTAGTAGGTTGCTAGTAGTGTTAATTACTCCTTGTAGTTGATGCTAGTTGGTTTAATTGGTGGAAGATCATATGTTCAGATCCTATATGCATATTAATACCCCTCTGATTATGAACATGTTTCTGCTTTGTGAGTAGTTACTTTTGTTCTTGAGGACATGCGAGAAGTCTTGCTATTAGTAGTCATGTGAATTTGGTATTCGTTCGATATTTTGATGAGATGTATGTTGTCTCTCCTCTAGTGGTGTTATGTGAACGTCGACTACATGACACTTCACCATTGTTTGGGCCTATAGGAAGGCATTGGGGAGTAATAAGTAGATGATGGGTTGCTAGAGTGACAGAAGCTTAAACCCTAGTTTATGCGTTGCTTCGTACGGGGCTGATTTGGATCCATATGTTTCATGCTATGGTTAGGTTTACCTTAATACTTTTGTTGTAGTTGCGGATGCTTGCAATAGAGGTTAATCATAATTGGGATGCTTTTCCAAGTAAGGGCAGCACCCAAGCACCGGTCCACCCACATACCAAATTATCAAAGTACCGAACGCGAATCATATGAATGTGATGAAAACTAGCTTGACGATATTCCATGTGTCCTCGGGAGCGCTTTACATCATATAAGAGTTTGTCCAGGCTTGTCCTTTGCTACAAAAGGATTGGGCCACCTTGCTGCACTTTATTTACTTTTGTTACTTGTTGCTCGTTACAAATTATCCTATCACAAAACTATCTGTTACCACTTATTTCAGTACTTGCAGAGAATACCTTGCTGGAAACCGCTTATCATTTCCTTCTGCTCCTCGTTGGGTTCGACACTCTTACTTATCGAAAGGACTACGATAGATACCCTATACTTGTGGGTCATCAAGACTCTTTTCTGGCGCCGTTGCCGGGGAGTGAAGCGCCTTTGGTAAGGAAAAATTTATATAGTGTGCCGGAATTTACTGTCACTTGTTACTATGGAAAGTAATCCTCTGAGGGGCTTGTTCGGGGTATCTTCACCCCGACCAGTAGAGTAAAAAGTTGTTCCTCAACCTACTGAAAATGAATATGAAAATGAAAATGCTTGCTTTGAAGTTCCTGTGGGTATGATAGAAAAGCTGCTAGCTAATCCTTTTTTAGGAGATGGAACAAAACATCCTGATGAACATCTGATATATGTGATGAAGTTTGTGGATTATTTAAGCTTGCAGGTGTACCCGGAGATGTTGTTAAGAAGAAGGTATTCCCTTTATCTTTGAGGGGAGATGCATCGACATGGTATAGGCTATGTGATGATATGAGGTCTTGGAATTACAAACGATTGAAATTGGAATTTCATCAGAAGTTTTATCCTATTCATCTTGTTCATCGTGATCGCAATTACATATATAATTTTTGGCCTTGCGAAGGATAAAGCATCGCTCAAGCTTGGGGGAGGCTTAAATCAATGTTATATTCATGCCCCAATCATGAGCTCTCAAGAGAAATGATTATTCAAATTTGTTATGCTCGGCTTTCTGGTAACAATTGCACCATGCTTGATACTTCTTGTGCTGGCTCTTTTATGATGAAGACTATTGAATTCAAATGGAATTTATTGGAAAGAATTAAACGCAACGCTGAAGATTGGGACCTCGACAATGGTAAGGAGTCATGTATGACACCTAGTTTTGATTGTGTTAAATCTTTTATGGATACCGATATTTTTCGTTAATTTAGCACTAAATATGGACTTGACTCTGAGATAGTAGCTTCTTTCTGTGAATCTTTTGCTACTTATGTTGATCTCCCCAAGGAGAAGTGGTTTAAATATCATCCTCCCATAGAAGTAAAAGTAGCTGCACTTATTAAAGTTGAAGAAAATACTGTCACTTATAATGATCCTATTGTTCCTACTTCTTATGTTGAGAAACCACCTTTCCCTGTTAGGATAAAGGATCATGCTAAAGCTTCAACTGTGGTTCGTAAAAGCAATATTAAAACATATACACCTCCTGAGCAAGTTAAAGTTGAACCTAATATTGCTATTATTAAAGATCTCTTGTCTGATAATATTGATGGGCATGTTATTTATTTCTGTAATGAAACTGCTAGAATTGCTAAACCCCGCGATGAAGATAAACCTAGACCTGTGGTAGGCATGCCTGTTATTTCTGTTAAAATAGGAGATCATTGTTATCATGGCTTATGTGATATGGGTGCTAGTGTTAGTGCAATACCTTATTCCTTATACCAAGAAGTTATGCATGACATTGCACCTGCTGAGATGGAAGATATTGATGTCACAATTAAACTTGCCAATAGAGATACTATTTCACCAATAGGAATTGTTAGAGATGTTGAAGTCTTGTGTAGGAAAACTAAATATCCTGCTGATTTTCTTGTTCTTGGTTCCCCACAAGATAGCTTTTGTCCCATTATATTTGGTAGACCCTTCTTAAACACTGTTAATGCTACCATAGATTGCAAAAGAGATGTTGTTACTGTCGGTTTAGATGATATGACTCATGAATTTAATTTATCTAAATTTAGTAGACAACACCATGAAGAAGAATTACCTAGTAAGGATGAAATTATTGGTCTTGCTTCTATTGCCGTACCTCCTAGTGATCCTTTAGAACATTATTTGCTAGACCATGAAAATGATATGTTTATGAATGAAAGAAGGGAATTAGATGAAGTATTCTTTAAACAGGAACCTATTCTGAAACACAATTTACCTGTTGAAATCCTAGGGGATCCTCCTCCACCCAAGGGTGATCCCGTGTTTGAGCTTAAACCTTTACTGGATACTCTTAAATATGCTTATCTTGATGAGAAAAAGATATATCTTGTTATTATTAGTGCTAACCTTTCAGAACATGAAGAAGAGAGATTATTGAAAATTCTGAAGAAGCACCGTGCTGCTATTGGGTATACTCTTGATGATCTTAAGGGCATTAGTCCCACTCTATGTCAACATAAAATTAATTTGGAAGAAGATGCTAAAACAGTTCGTGATCATCAACGCCGACTGAATCCTAAAATGAAAGAAGTGGTAAGAAAGGAGATACTAAAGCGCCTTGCGGCAGGTATAATTTACCCCGTTGCTGATAGTCAGTGGGTAAGCCCTGTCCATTGTGTCCCTAAGAAGGGAGGTATTACTATTGTTCCTAATGACAAAGATGAATTGATTCCTCAAAGAATTATTACTGGTTATAGGATGGTAATTGATTTCCGCAAATTAAATAAGGCTACTAAAAAGGATCATTACCCCTTACCTTTTATCGATCGAATGCTAGAAAGATTATCCAAACATACACATTTTTGCTTTCTAGATGGTTATTCTGGTTTCTCTCAAATACCTGTGTCAGCCAAAGATCAATCAAAGACTACTTTTACATGCCCTTTTGGTACTTTTGCTTATAGACGTATGCCTTTTGGTCTATGTAATGCACCTGCTACCTTTCAAAGATGCATGATGGCTATATTCTCTGACTTTTGTGAAAAGATTTGTGAGGTTTTCATGGACGACTTTTCCGTCTATGGATCTTCTTTTGATGATTGCTTGAGCAACCTTGATCGAGTTTTGCAGAGATGTGAAGAAACTAATCTTGTCTTGAATTGGGAAAAGTGCCACTTTATGGTGAATGAAGGTATTGTCTTGGGGCATAAAGTTTCTGAAAGAGGTATTGAAGTTGATAAAGCTAAGGTTGATGCTATTGAAAAGATGCCATGTCCCAAGGACATCAAAGGTATAAGAAGTTTCCTTGGCCATGCCGGTTTTTATAGGAGGTTCATTAAGGACTTCTCAAAAATTTCTCGGCCTCTGACTAATTTATTACAAAAAGATATACCATTTGTCTTTGATGATGATTGTGTAGAAGCATTTGAAATACTTAAGAAAGCATTGATCTCTGCACCTATTGTTCAACCACCTGATTGGAATTTACCCTTTGAAATTATGTGTGATGCTAGTGATTATGCGGTAGGTGCTGTTCTAGGGCAAAGAGTTGATAAGAAATTAAACATTATTCAATATGCTAGTAAAACTCTAGACAATGCTCAAAGAAATTATGCTACTACTGAAAAG